>NC_136310.1:8841671-8961391 GCF_964198595.1 Lampetra fluviatilis
GTGACCCTGACAGGTCAGGTGTGCTGAGTGCCCACGTGTCGGGCCGCGTGGTGATGAAGAGCTACCTGAGCGGGATGCCCGAGTGCAAGTTCGGGGCATGAACGACAAGATCGTCATCGACAAGCAGAGCAAGGGCCCCCACCGACGAGACGGCCTGCAAGACGTGAGTGGGTGGGGAGGGGATGGGAGAGGGTGGGGGGGGGGAGGGGGTGGGTTGGGGGAGGGGGTGGGGGAGGGGGTGGGAGAGGTTGGGGGGGGGTGGGGGGGGAGGGGGGGGAGGGGTGGGGTTGGGGGAGGGGGGTGGGGGAGGTTGGGGGGGGGGTGGGGGGGGGAGGGGGTGGGGTTGGGGGAGGGTGGTGGGGGGTGGGGGAGGTTGGGGGGGGGTGGGGGGGGGGAGGGGGTGGGGTTGGGGGAGGTGGGTGGGTGGTGGGAGAGTTGTTGGGGGGGAGGGGGTGGGGGAGGGGGTGGGGGGGAAGGGGGTGGGGGGGGAGGGGGTGGGAGAGGTTGGGGGGGGGGGGGAGGGGATGGGGGTGGGAGAGTGAGGGGGTGGGGGTGGAGGGGGAGGGGAGGTGGGGGGGAGGGGGTGGGAGAGGTTGGGGGGGCGGATGGGGATGGGGGTGGGAGAGGTGAGGGGGGTGGGGGGTGAGAGTGGGGGGTGGGGGTGGGAGAGGTTGGGGTGCGGGAGAGGTTGGCGGGGGGGTTCATGATGGCCGCGTCCGAAAGACGCTCAGCCTCCACCGCCAATCTGTTGAGGCTGTATTTGAGGGCTAATCCATGTCTTGTTTGCACCCCCTGACAGTGGCAAGCAGTCGATCGCGATCGACGACTGCACGTTCCACCAGTGCGTGCGCCTCAGCAAGTTCGAGTCGGAGCGGAGCATCAGCTTCATCCCCCCCGACGGGGAGTTCGAGCTCATGAGGTGAGGGCGCCGGCCTGGGGCACGCAGCTACAGCCCACACAGCTACAGCTACAGCCCACACAGCTACAGCTACAGCCCACACAGCTACAGCTACAGCCCACACAGCTACAGCTACAGCCCACAGAGTCACAGCTACAGCCCACACAGCTACAGCCCACACAGCTACAGCCCACACAGCTACAGCCCACACAGCTACAGCTACAGCCCACAGAGCTACAGCCCACACAGCTACAACCCACACAGCTACAGCCCACACAGCTACAGCCCCCACAGAGCTACAGCCCACAGAGCTACAGCCCCACAGAGCTACAGCCCACAGAGCTACAGCCCACACAGCTACAGCTCACACAGCTACAGCCCACACAGCTACAGCCCACACAGCTACAGCCCACACAGCTACACCCCACACAGCTACAGCCCACACAGCTACAGCCCCACACAGCTTACACCCCCACACAGCTACACCCCACACAGCTACAGCCCCACACAGCTACAGCTACAGCCCACACAGCTACAGCCCACACAGCTACAGCCCACACAGCTACAGCCCACACAGCTACACCCCACACAGCTACACCCCACACTGCTACACCCCACACAGCTACAGCCCACACAGCTACAGCCCACACAGCTACAGCCCACACAGCTACAGCCCACACAGCTACAGCTACAGCCCCACACAGCTACAGCCCACACAGCTACAGCCCACACAGCTACACCCCACACAGCTACACCCCACACAGCTACAGCCCACACAGCTACAGGCCCACACAGCTACAGCCCACACAGCATACAGGCCCACACAGCTACAGCCCACACAGCTACAGCCCACACAGCTACAGCCCACAGAGATACAGCCCACACAGCTACAGCCCACAGAGCCCAACAGCTACAGCCCATACACACAAACTACAGCTCGTAACACACGGCTGACACAACTACAGCCGATGGTACACACACCCGGAACACATGGTTACAGCTGTGGCACAATTCACGTGCACAGCTACAGCCCCACAGACACACAGCTGACGCATCTACAGCCGGTGTGCGTGGCGACAGCCGATGGTACGCATTGTGTGGCCACGGCCGATGTGTTGCGGCGTGCTGCAGGTAACCGCACGACCAAGGGACATCATCCTGCCGTTCCGCGTCATTCCGCTCGTGCGTGAGGTCGGACGCACCAAACTGGAGGTGAAGGTCGTCATCAAGTCCAACTTCAAGCCTCGCTGCTCGCCCAGAAGATCGAGGTGAGTGCGCGCGCGTGGGGCAGGGGGGGCCGGCAGTGCGTGTGTGTGGGTGGGTAGGTAGGTGTGGGTGAGTGTAGTGTGTGGGGGTGAGTGGAGTGAGTAGGTAGGTGTGGGTGTGTGTGGGTGGGTGCAGTGTGTGTGGGTGGTGCGAGTGTGTGTGGGTGGGTGCGAGAGTGTGTGTGTGGGTGCGAGAGTGTGTGTGTGAGGGTGGAGAGTGTGTGTGTGTGTGTGGGTGAGAGTGTGTGTGCTGTTGTGGGGTGAGAGTGTGTGTGTCGTGTGGGTGAGCGTGGCGGTGAGGTGTGGGAAGCTGTAAGCCCCAGTGATACATTTGGGCTCGCCTTCCCATCAACCAGAGGCGAGGAGTGGTGGTCGTGGTTACTTATTGCACCCACCGAAGACGAACATCCGTGGAGGGGATGCAGGCAAAGCCGATGAGGTCAGACGCTTTCTATGACCTCCTGTCACAGGTGCTGGCTAAAGTGGCCACTCGGGACAGAGTCATCTTGTTGGGTGACTTCAATGCCCGAGTTGGTCATGATGCTGGCACCTGGTCTGGAGTGATTGGAAGGCATGGGCCAGATCAGCTCAATAATAACGGTAGGAGGCTGCTAGATTTTTTGTGCAGCCCATGGGCTTTGTAATTACCAACACGCTCTTCCGGCATCGGCGCATCCACACAACATCATGGATACATGCCGGGTCCAAGCAAAGAACATCTGCTGGACTACATAGTGACGGACCAGCGGATGCGAGGCCCCATGTCCTTGACACCCAGGACCTACCGTGGAGCTGATCTGACCTCTGACCATCGACTAGTCATCTGTAAGATGCGCCTGCCATTCTTCCACTCCGGTGGTGGGTGTACACCCAGGACCCCATTCCAACCAAAAGTGGCCTGGTCTCAGCTAGCTGATGAAAGTTGCAAGCGAGAATTTCATCATTGCTTGCAGCTGGGGTTGGCATCGTCCCCCCACTCCACCTGATGTCGAGGGTAAATGGGCGAGGTTTAAGACTGTGACTCATGCAGCTGCAATGGCTGCTTTGGGTACGCGGTCCAGACCTCCCCAGAAACCCTGGCTGACGGAGGAGGTGTTCAGGTTAATTGAGAAAAAGCGACAGGCCCACTCTCATCGCCTACAGCATCCCACGTCAGAGAATGAGGAGGTTTACCGCAGCCTTCGCTCGGAGGTTCGGAGAGCCGTAAGGCGCTGTAAGGATGGGTGGTGGTCGCGGGTTGCTGAGGAGATGGAGTCTGCCTCAGTGGCCCGCGATCACAAATCACTATTTAACTCCATCAAAAAAGTAACCTGCAGCGCCACACCTATTACCATCATTAGAGGAAAAAACGGTGATCCAATCTCTGACCCCCAGGAACAGGTTTGCAGATTTGCTGAGCATTTCTGTGAGGTCCTGAGGGAGGGAAAATCTCTCAGCCAGGAAAACATCATGGCACAAAGTGGGGATAACCCTGCTGAGGCTGCGGTTGCCTCAAATATTGGAAGAGGTCACCCCCTGTGAGTGGCTGGCTGAGGTACCAGCTGTTGAGGAAGTACTGGGAGCGATCCGGAGTCTGAGACCAGGGAAGGCACCGGGCAGAGATGATCTCCCAAGCGAAATGCTGAGGGAGGGTGGCGTTTGTGCACAGACTGCCCTATATGACATCATAACAACAGTCTGGACCACTGGACGGGTTCCGCAGGACTGGAAGGATGCCCTGGTGGTCCCCCTCTTTAAGAAGGGGGACCGTACCGACTGTAACAACTACAGGGGCATCTCACTCCTCAGTGTGCCGGGTAAGGTCCTGGCAAGGATTATTCAACATCGCCTTGCTAGGCACGCTGAGGAGAGGCTTGCGGAGCCCCAATGCGGTTTCAGGAAAGGGCGGTCCTGCACAGATGCCATATTTTCTGTCCGTCTGCTACAGCAGAGGTGTAGGGAATTCCAAAAAGACCTACATCTCTGCTTTATTGACCTGGTCAAGGCCTATGATACCATCAGTAGGACTGGGCTCTGGGTTGTTCTTCGTGCTTTCGGAGTCCCTGACCCTCTGCTCACGATTATTAAGGACCTTCATGATGGTGAGCGGGCCCGGGTAAAACTACGTGGCCGGGAATCGGAGCCTTTCCCTGTACACCTTGGGGTGCGACAGGGATGTCCTCTGGCTCCCACATTATTTAACATCTATTTCGACTGCGTAGTTCGTGAAGCCTTCAATAGCTGTACCGGGGGAATTTCCATTTGGTACAGATATAATGGGAGGCTGATCGACGCCCGGGTGCGATCAAGGGATGGCTCCCTATTGGTCAACCACGTTATGTATGCCGATGATTTGGTAATAGCTGCTCATTCAGAAGAGGAGTTGGAGACGCTGCTGCTGAGACTGGAGCGTGCCACTAAGAGGTGGGGCCTTACCATCAGCCCCACCAAAACTAAGCACCTGCCTGGGTATTTTGTACCATCGGACATTCCACCCCCACAACTCCCAATTGGTGATGGGGCAGTTGTGGAGAGAGTGGAGAGTTTCCCATACCTGGGCAGTGTACTTATGACCGGCTCCAGTTTATCAGCAGAGGTCTCACTCCGAATCAGTCGAGCGGCAATATCTTTTCATCGGTTGCGTAACGCTGTGTGGAAGCTACCTGGTCTGTCGCTCCGCACGAAGCTTCAGGTCTTTTCGGCCACGGTCATTCCCTCCCTTCTCTACGCTTGCGAAACGTGGACCCCCCTAGTGGAGCATCTTCGCCGGTTGGAAACATTTAGGCTGGCCTGCCTACGATCCATCCTGGGTTTAACCAGGCTGGATTGTGTGAGGAGCTCACAAGTCCTTGAAAGATCTGGGCAAAGTCCCATCAGTGAGCTCCTCCGGCAGGCAAGGCTGCGTTGGCTGGGTCATGTAGCCCGCATGCCCAGCCACCGCATGCCTAAGCAGCTTTTGTTCGGCCGGATCGAGGGGGCTAAACGGGCGCGGTACGGGCTAGAGAAGAGATGGAGTGATGTGGTACAGGAGGACGTGGAGCTGAGTGGACTTGCCGATGACTGGTACCAGCGGTGTCAAGATCAGCCTCAGTGGAGGAGGCTCGTGAAGGACGCTACTGGGCAGTTGGAGGCAGTCGCCCTCCAACAACAACGGAGGGCGGAGGAGCGACGCTCACAACAACGAGCAGAGCGCCGGGTGGCTAAAGCACAGCAAGTTGGCACAGTAGGGGGCACAGGTGGTGCATCAGTCAGTCATCTCGGTCATCTCGGTCAGTCGATCCGTGGCACCTGGGTCTGCCCCGTGACCTCCCGCCAGCGGGCGTTCGACACTTCACGTGGCCTCAAGGTGCACATGGCCTGGCACAAGCGTCGTGGTGACGTCACCGCCACTTAGTGGCGAATGGCGGTTGTTGTTGTGTGGTTGAGAGTGTGTGTGTGTGGGTGGGTGAGAGTGTGTGTGTGTGGGTGGGTGAGAGTGTGTGTGTGTGGGTGGGTGAGAGTGTGTGTGTGTGTGGGTGGGAGTGTGTGTGTGTGGGTGGGTGAGAGTGTGTGTGTGTGGGTGGGTGAGAGTGTGTGTGTGTGGGTGGGTGAGAGTGTGTGTGTGTGGGTGGGTGAGAGTGTGTGTGTGTGGGTGGGTGAGAGTGTGTGTGTGTGGGTGGGTGAGAGTGTGTGTGTGTGGGTGGGTGAGAGTGTGTGTGTGTGGGTGGGTGAGAGTGTGTGTGTGTGGGTGGGTGAGAGTGTGTGTGTGTGGGTGGGTGAGAGTGTGTGTGTGTGGGTGGGTGAGAGTGTGTGTGTGTGTGGGTGGGTGAGAGTGTGTGTGTGTGGGTGGGTGAGAGTGTGTGTGTGTGTGGGTGGGTGAGAGTGTGTGTGTGTGGGTGGGTGAGAGTGTGTGTGTGTGGGTGGGTGGGAGTGTGTGTGTGGGTGGGTGGGTGAGAGTGTGTGTGTGGGTGGGTGGGTGAGAGTGTGTGGGTGGGTGAGAGTGTGTGTGTGGGTGGGTGTGTGTGTGGGTGGGTGAGAGTGTGTGTGTGTGTGTGTGGGTGAGAGTGTGTGTGTGTGTGTGGGTGTGGGTGAGAGTGTGTGTGTGTGTGGGTGAGAGTGTGTGTGTGTGTGGGTGAGAGTGTGTGTGTGTGTGGGTGAGAGTGTGTGTGTGTGTGGGTGAGAGTGTGTGTGTGTGTGGGTGAGAGTGTGTGTGTGTGTGGGTGAGAGTGTGTGTGGGTGGGTGAGAGTGTGTGTGGGTGAGAGTGTGTGTGTGTGTGTGGGTGAGAGTGTGTGTGTGTGTGGGTGAGAGTGTGTGTGTGTGATGTGTGTGAGAGTGTTGTGTGTGTCGTGTAGTGTGGTGAAGAGTGTAGTTGTCGTGTGTGAGTGTGGGTGTGATCCTTTGGTGATGTTAGTGAGTGTGTAGTCGGTGAGAGTGTGTGTGTGTGTGTGTGTGGGTGAGAGTGTGTGTGTGTGTGTGGGTGAGAGTGTGTGTGTGTGTGGGTGAGAGTGTGTGTGTGTGTGGGAGCGGTAGTGTAGCGGTTAGTGCGCTGCGCTACGAACCTGGCGACCCGGGTTCTATTCCCGCTCACGGCAAACACCAGTGACGATTTTCTGAACCGGTCCTGGGCCTCCCCTAGGTCGACTCAACCTCAAATGAGTACCTGATGTGTAAACATCGCCGCTAGGGAGACAAAGGCGGCCGGGCGTGGTGCTGGCCACCCACCCCCTCGTGTACCGTTCCGGCCTTCATAGGTGCTCGCTAACAGCACTTGCCCCTACAGTCTGTTAAGGCTATACAGGGGATCATTTTGTGTGTGTGCGTGTGTGTGTGTGGGGAGCGGTGATGTAGCGGTTTGCGCGCTGCGCGACGAACCTGGCGACCCGAGTTCGATTCCCTCTCACGGCCAACACCAGTGACTATTATCTGAGCCGGTCCTAAGCCTTCCCTATGAGTACCTGGTGCGGTGTTTAAACATCGCCACTTTGGTGCTGGCCACCCACCCCCTCGTGTGACGTGCTGGCCTTGATAGGTGGTCGCTTAACAGCACTTGCTCCTTCAGTCTGTTAAGGCTGTACGGGGGATCTTTGTCTTTGTATGTAGGTGTACTCACTTTTAGCCTAGAGCAGAGGTCGCAAACGGGTTTTGATTCCTTACCCGTACCCGGCCGCACCAGGCTCGCAAACTGGTACCCGTACCCGGCCGTACCCGTACCCTACCCATACCCGGCCGGGTACGGGTATCGGGTACCTGATTGCGACCTCTGGGATGAAGCCATGTTGCAGGCGCGGGTGGTTTGATTCTAGGAACTTGAATTGTGAGAAGAGACAAGACGTTGGGAAATGAGTGACAAACGGTGACTCACCAGTGACTCACGGTCTACCCGTACCCGTTCCCGGCCGCACCAGGGTCGCAAACGGGTACCCGTACCCTTACCCGGCCGGGTACGGGTAGCCGGGTATCGAGTAGGGTACGGGTATCGGGTACCCGGTTGCGACCTCTGGCCTAGAGGGTAAACTGTAGAACCCCTAACCGTGTCATCGACCCTACCCCCTCCCCCACTCTTTACGATGCCTTGCGCTCACGCACGCAAACAAACACGCAAACAAACAAACACACACGCAAACAAACACGCACGCGCGCAGGTTCGCATCCCCACGCCTCTGAACACAAGCGGCGTGCAGGTGATCTGCATGAAGGGCAAGGCCAAGTACAAGGCGAGCGAGAACGCCATCGTGTGGAAGTGAGTACAGCGGCACACGTGAGCTCCTCCTCGCCTCTCTCCTTAGCCCGAGTCACGCGGTGGTTACGGAGAGGGCGCCGAGGAGTTGGAGCTGAAGCTATAAACTGATTTTTGTCATACTCTTAAGTTTTTTCGGTAAAGTCACGTAGGTAAAAAATGAAATTGAAATTAATAAAAAACTAAATAATAAAAAATCACGACGTTTATTATTTTATTTTTATTAATTTTAATTTATTTTTTTACCTACGTGACTTTACCGAAAAAACTAAGAGTTTGATTTTTGTTACTTCACCGGTGTAGAAGAGGCCATCGCCGAGCTCTAAATTTTCCGAGGCTCTCGCAAACGATCGCTCAGCGAGGCGTGTCACCGCCACGTGGACATTCCTAGCGGCCAAATACTCTCCAAAAGCGTGACGTTGTTGATTATAGCCGTGGAGGGAAAGACCCCGGAGGACTCCGGAGAAAGAGCCACGCGACCACTGGGAGAGGGACACCGCAAACTCCAAATATACGCAGCAGCAGCAGGCGTCAAGGTCGGGATGGAACCCACGACCTCCTGTATACCGGGCGAGGTAGTTAACATCTCCTAGCAACCGTGATGATGATGAGAGAGACACGCAAACTCCAAATGTACGGCAGCAGGCGTCAGGGTGGGGATGGAACCCACGACCTCCTGCACACCGGGCGAGGTAGTTAACATCTTGCCGCTGTGGCGCCCCATGGCGGGACCCGGGCTTGGCACAGAGGAGGTCTCGCTCTGCATCAGGCTGGCGCCGGGCTCGGCAGCCTGCGACTCTTTAAGGGCTGCAAGTGCGGCTCTTGAAATTCGAAAAAAAAATGGCGCTTGTTATTTTGGCTGCCCATCTCCGACCATGGGAGTCCAGTTTTCCATGGGAGTCCAGTTCACCATGGGCAGGGGTCGGCAGCGTGCGACTTGGGAACCGCATGCGGCTCATCAAGGACCGTATCGTCACGTTACTTACCAAGAACCACCGTCGTGTATGTACATGCATTGTGCACATGCATTGTGCACATGCATTGTGCACATGCATTGTGCACATGCATTGTGCACATGCATTGTGCACATGCATTGTGCACATGCATTGTGCACATGCATTGTGCACATGCATTGTGCACATGCATTGTGCACATGCATTGTGCACATGCATTGTGCACATGCATTGTGCACATGCATTGTGCACATGCATTGTGCACATGCATTGTGCACATGCATTGTGCACATGCATTGTGCACATGCATTGTGCACATGCATTGTGCACATGCATTGTGCACACGCATTGTGCACACGCATTGTGCACACGCATTGTGCACACGCATTGTGTACATGCATTGGGGCTCCTGGAACATTGGGGCTCTCGACCGACCCCTGTGCTAGCGGCGTTACATTTTTCATCGGCGCCGTTAGTTGACGCTGCGGGAAGCCATCCGGCCAAGGCCCCCCCACCCCCCAAGTCATCACGGCCACAGTCATGCCCCCCCCCTCCCGCTCTCCGCGCTTGCGAGACCCAGAGGGCCCGCACCGCGACCGCGACTTTGATGTGTTGTTGTTGTTGTTGCTGCAGGCTGAAGCGCATGGCCGGCATGAAGGAGTCCCAGATCAGCGCCGAGATTGAGCTGCTTCCCACCAACGAGAAGAAGAAGTGGGCCCGGCCGCCCATCTCCATGAACTTCGAGGTACGGGGAGAGGGCGACGCGGCTATAGCAGAACTAGCGACACGGCTGTGGAAACATACTCGCGTGCATCGTGTGTGTGTTGTGTGTGTGCGCGCATGTGTGTGTGCGTGTGTGCGTGTGTGTGTGTTGTGTGTGCGTGTGTCCACGCTGGGAAAGGTCCTGGCAAGGATTATTCAACATCTCCCCCCTTGCCAGGCAGCAGAGGTCGCAAACGGGTTTTGATTCCTTACCCGTACCCGTACCCGGCCGCACCAGGGGCGCAAATGGGTACCCGTACCCTACCCGGCTACCCGTACCCGGCCGGGTATCGGGTAGGGTACGGGTACCCGATTGCGACCTCTGAGATGAAGCTATGTTGCAGGCGCCGGTGGGTTGATTCTAGGATCTTGAATTGTGAGAAGAGACAAGACGTTGGGAAATGAGTGACAAACGGTGACTCACCAGTGACTCACGGCCTACCCGTACCCGGCCGCACCAGGGTCGCAAACGACTACCCGTACCCGTACCAGCCCAGGTACGGGTAGCCGGGTATCGGGTAGGGTACGGGTATCGGGTACCCGGTTGCGACCTCTGCCAGGCAGCACGCTGAGGAGAGGCTTGCGGAGCCCCGAAGTTGTTTCAGGCCGGGGTGGTCCTGCACGGACGCCATATTCCCTATCCACCTGCTACAGCCGAGGAGTAGGGAATTTAAACCCGGGCCTACACCACCACTACTTTATTGGCCTGGTCGAGGCCTTCTTTTACCATCAGTAGGTCATGGCTGTGGGTTGTTCTTCGTGATTTCGGAGTCCCAGACCCTCTGTTTACAATCACCTTCGTGATGGTGAACGGGCCATGCCCTGTACACCTTGAGGTACGACAGGGATGTCATCTGGCCCATACGTAAATTAACATCCTCTTTGACCACGTAGTTCGAGAAACTTTCCATGGACGTACCAGTGGCATTTCCACCTGGTATATAAACAGTGGGAGTCTGATCGATGACTGGGCGCGGTCAAGGGATGGTTCACGATTGGTGGTATGTATGCAGATGATCTGTTAACTGCCGTCCACTCTGAGGAGTTGGATATGCTACTGCTGAACCTGGAGTGTGCTCCCATCATCCACACAAAAACAAAGCACCTGACTGGGTATTCTATGTCACCGGATGATCTCCTCTCTCCACTCCCCATGAGTGAAGGGGCAGTTGTGGAGAGAGTGGAGAAGTTTCTGTACCTGGGCAGTGTGCATATCACCAACTCCAGGTTGTGCCAAAGCTACCTGGTCTGTTGCTCCACACGAAGCTCTTGGTCTCCTTGGCCACAGTCATGCCCTTCCTTCTCTGTGCTTACGAAACGTGGACCCCTCTAATGGAACATTTGTGCTGGTTTTAAACTTCAGACTGGCCTGCCTACGATCCATCCTGTGTTCAACCAGGCTGGATTGTGTGAGGAGCTCACAAATCTTTGAAGGAGCTGGACACAGTCCCATCGGTGAGCTCCTCCAGGCTTGGCTGGGGCATGTAGCTTGCATGCTCAGCCACCGCATGCCAAAACAGTTTCTGTTTGGCCAGATCGAGGGGGACCAAACAGGCATGGCACAGGCTAGAGAAGAGCTGGACTGATGCGGTACAGGATGATATGGAGCTGAGTGGACTTGCCGAAGACTGGCACCAGCGGTATCAAGATCGACCTCTGTGGAGGAGGCTCGTGAAGGACGCTACTGGGCAGTTGGAGGCAGTCGCCCTCCAACAACAACAGAGGGCGGAGGAGCGACGCTCGCAACAACGAGCGGAGCGTCGCCGGCTGAAATGCAGCAAGTTGGCACAGTGGGGGGGCACAGGTGGTGCATCTGCCAGTCGTCTCGGTCAACCCATGCCACCTGGGTCTGTCCCGTGACCTCTTGTCAGTCTTCGACACTTCACGTTGCCTCGGAGTGCACTTGGTCTGGCACAGGCGCCGTGGTGACGTCACGACACTTATTCGTGAATGCCGGCTGTTGTGTCTGCACGCGCGTGTCAATGCGCGCGCGTTCGTGCGTGTACGCGTGTTCACATGTGTTTATGCGTGCATGTGTGTGCGCGTGTCTGCGTGCGTACCTTCGCTCACCCCCCCCCCCACACCCAGGTCCCCTTCGCCCCCTCGGGCCTCAAGGTACGCTACCTCAAGGTGTTCGAGCCCAAGCTGAATTACAGCGACCACGACGTCATCAAATGGGTCCGCTACATTGGCCGCAGCGGCCTCTACGAGACGCGCTCGTGACGGGCCACTACAACCGCCCCTCCCCCCGCACGTGGAGCGGCCCGTCCCACAACCGCACGGGCCACGCCGCGCCGGTCCACCCGCGCGGGGCGGGGCGTGTGATGTGACGTGGTTGCGTAGGGCTGGATGTTTCATCTCGGTCATTCCACCCCCCTCCTCTGCCTCCCCGGTGAGCGTGAGTCGTGGGGCGATCCCCTTCTCCGTCCGTCACGAGTCGTTCGTCGTCTGCGCTCCGCCGCTCTTCGTGTTGTCGCTGGCGCTGGGCTTGTGGAGTCGCTGGCGCTGCGTGGAGGATTCCCCCGCCCACCCCCCGCCCCCCACCCCCCACTCCCCGCTCCCCGCCCCCTGCCCCCCACCCACCGCGTCCGCTTTCACTGGGATTGTTTCTTAGCAAAGGTAGAGGATCCGTTAACCGACCAGGCCTGATCGTTTTTTTGGAGATCGATTCGCCGGGAGCGCTTTCTTAGATGGTGGTGATTTAAAAAAAAAAAAGTGGAATATTCGTCGTTAAAGAGCGTGAATCCCGATGTTTTCGACTTTGTCCCGTTGAGTCTTGAGGTCTAGGCACGTGCGGATTCGTTGGCTCGCTCGCGAGCTGCGGCCGATTCGTACGCTCGCGACGTGTTCCACCGATTGCTTAATTATCGTACCGTGCTCTCCGTACGGAAGCAGCGGGGCGAGTGATTCGTCCCCGAACTAAATCGTCGACCCCAAAAAAAAAAAATGCGTGTAGTCGGCAACAACCAACGAGCAGTCGTCCATAACCCCCCCCTCCCCCCCAACCTCCTCACCCCGCCCGCACCTGCGGGGCTCCTCACCGCGGCCCGGTGAATGTACGCCCCTCTCCGCGCTTGCCCTCACCGCGCTTGCCCTCACCGCGCTTGCCCTCACCGCGCTGCTCACCGTGTTGCGGTGCCCTCTCGGTTGGGCCACCTCGCCCCCCCTCGCTGGCTATTCGTGCGTGCGTCGTGTGTCGTCTAGGCGTGTCTACGCGTGTCTACGCGTGTCTACGCGTGTCTACGTGTGTGCGCGTGCCGTGGGTGGCGCGACAGGTGCGGCGTGTTCCATAGTGACCGACCGACGGACGGACGGTCTTATAGGCAGACGGATAGACAGGAGGGACGAATGGCTCGATGGACAGACGCGCGAGCGGACGAGCGAAACTCTGCGAGCGCCACGCTGACTCGCCCATTCGCTCGCTCGCCCGGCCTCGGCTGCCTGAGAGACGCGTCCCGGTCTGTGCGACCATCCCCCCCCCGGCGGTGAGGAGCGTGGGCAACGGAAGGCCCCCCCCCCCCCTCGCAGGCAGGGAGACCACGCGAAGGGAAGCTCCCTGTGGCTCGTGCTCTTACCCAGTCGCCTTGTTTTTGTTGTTGGTCCCTCCAGCGTTTTGTGGTGGTGGTGTCGGCGTTGTGGGCCAGTCGCCTGCGTAGAACGATGACTGTGTTCGAGTTTTCCTAAGCACCGGGTCGGCGCGGCCTCGCAAAGTGGAGCTCGGTTTACTCGCCCTGGGATGATGATAATGACGATGATGATGATATCGACGCCGACGACGTGGTTGTGTTAACCCTGATTAGACCTCCTGCCATTTGTGATTGAGCTCCCCCACCCGTGCTCCTCTTGATTGATGATTCTCGCTGTAATCGCGTACTGTTAGCCTCGATCGGTAATCTCCACAAGCACGGCCCCACGTCTCCTGAATAAAGTAGTCGGAGGCGATTGAGCACGGAGAGAGCCGTGGCGTTGATTGCGAGCGCGTGGCATTCCGCGGTGAGGGTGTGCGTGCCTGTTGGTGCGGTTGGCTACGTGTGGTATGAAAGAAGTTCAACACACGCACACACACGCGCACCACGTACACACGCTCACACACACACGCGCACCGCGTACACACGTGCACACGCGTACACACGTGCACACGTACACACGTATACACGCGCACACACACGCACTACGTGCACACACGCGCACTACGTACACACGCAACACGTACACACGCGCACCACGTACACACGCAACACGTACACACACGCACCACGCACACACGCGCACCACGTACACACGCGCACCACGTACACACGCACCACGTACACACGCGCACCACGCACACACACGCACCACGTACACACGCGCACCACGTACACATGCAACACGTACACACGCGCACCACGCACACACGCGCACCACGTACACACGCGCACCACGTACACACGCAACACGTACACACGCGCACCACGCACACACACGCACCACGTACACACGCGCACCACGTACACACGCACCACGTACACACGCGCACCACGCGCACCACGTACACACGCGCACCACGTACACACGCACCACGCACACACGCGCACCACGTACACGCGCACCACGTACACACGCGCACCACGCACACACGCGCACCACGCACACACGCGCACCACGTACACACGCACCACGTACACACGCGCACCACGCACACACGCGCACCACGCACACACGCGCACCACGCACACACGCGCACCACGTACACGCGCACCACGCACACACGCGCACCACGCACACACGCACCACGTACACACGCGCACCACGTACACACGCGCACCACGCACACACGCGCACCACGTACACACGCACCACGTACACACGCACCACGTACACACGCGCACCACGTACACATGCGCAACACGTACACACGCACACACGCGCACCACGTACACGCGCACCACGTACACACGCGCACCACGTACACACGCGCACCACGCACACACGCGCACCACGCACACACGCGCACCACGTACACACGCGCACCACGTACACGCGCACCACGCACACACGCGCACCACGTACACACGCGCACCACGTACACACGCACCACGTACACACGCGCACCACGTACACACGCGCACCACGCACACACGCGCAACACGTACACACGCACCACGTACACACGCGCACCACGTACACACGCGCAACACGTACACACGTACACACGCGCAACACGTACACACGCACACACGCGCACCACGTACACGCGCACCACGTACACACGTACACACGCGCAACACGTACACACGCGCACCACGTACACACGCGCACCACGTACACACGCGCACCACGCACACACGCGCACCACGTACACACGCGCACCACGCACACACGCGCACCACGTACACACGCGCACCACGCACACACGCGCACCACGTACACACGCGCAACACGTACACACGCACCACGTACACACGCGCACCACGTACACACGCGCAACACGTACCCACGCACACACGCGCACCACGTACACACGCGCAACACGTACACACGCACACACGCGCACCACGCACACACGCGCACCACGTACACACGCGCAACACGTACACACGCGCACCACGTACACACGCACCACGTACACACGCGCACCACGCACACACGCGCACCACGTACACACGCGCACCACGTACACACGCGCACCACGCACACACGCGCACCACGCACACACGCGCACCACGTACACACGCGCACCACGCACACACGCGCACCACGTACACACGCGCACCACGCACACACGCGCACCACGCACACACGCGCACCACGCACACACACGCACACACGCACACACGCGCACCACGCACACACGCGCACCACGCACACGCGCACCACGTACACACGCGCACCACGCACACACGCGCACCACGTACACGCGCACCACGTACACGCGCACCACGTACACACGCGCACCACGTACACACGCGCACCACGTACACACGCACACACGCGCACCACGCACACACGCGCACCACGCACACACGCGCACCACGCGCACCACGCACACACGCGCACCACGCGCACACGCGCACCACGCGCACACGCGCACCACGCGCACACGCGCACCACGCACACACGCGCACCACGCACACACGCGCACCACGTACACACGCGCACCACGTACACGCGCACCACGCACACGCGTACACACGCGCACCACGTACACACGCGTACGTGTTCATGTTCACGTGACACAAACCCCACCGACTGTGGTCACGTGTTCATGTGACACACAAACCCCACCGACTGTGGGCACATGTTCACGTGACAAACTTCACCGACTGTGGGCACGTGTTCGTGTTCACGTGACACAAACCCCACTGACTGTGGGCACATGTTCATGTGACAAACCTCACCGACTGGGCACGTGTTCATGTGACACACAAACCCCACTGACTGTGGGCACGTGTTCGTGTTCACGTGACAGACAAACCTCACCGACTGTGGTCACGTGTTCGTGTTCATGTGACACACAAACCCCACCGACTGTGGTCACGTGTTCGTGTTCATGTGACACACAAACCCCACCGACTGTGGTCACGTGTTCATGTTCACGTGACACACAAACCCCACCGATTGTGGTCACGTGTTCGTGTTCACGTGACACACAAATCTCACCGACTGTGGTCACGTGTTCATGTTCACGTGACACACAAACCCCATCGACTGTGGGCACGTGTTCATCTTCACGTGACACACAAACCCCACCGACTGTGGACACGTGTTCGTGTTCACGTGACACACAAACCTCACCGACTGTGGTCACGTGTTCATGTTCACGTGACACACAAACCCCGCCGACTGTGGTCACGTGTTCGTGTTCACGTGACACAAAAACCCCACCGACTGTGGGCACGTGTTCATGTTCACGTGACACAAACCCCATCGACTGTGGGCACGTTCATGTTCACGTGACACAAACCCCACCGACTGGTCACGTGTTCGTGTTCACGTGACACAAAAACCCCACCGACTGTGGTCAAGTGTTCGTGTTCACGTGACACACAAACCCCACCGACTGTGGGCACGTGTTCATGTTCACGTGACACAAACCCCACCGACTGTGGTCACGTGTTCGTGTTCATGTGACACACAAACCTCACCGACTGTGGTCACGTGTTCGTGTTCACGTGACACAAACCTCACCGACTGTGGGCACGTGTTCGTGTTCACGTGACACAAACCTCACCGACTGTGGGCACGTGTTCGTGTTCACGTGACACACAAACCCCACCGACTGTGGTCACGTGTTCGTGTTCACGTGACACACAAACCCCACCGACTGTGGGCACGTGTTCATGTTCATGTGACACACAAACCCCACCGACTGTGGTCACGTGTTCGCACCGGCGGTGGCGGACTGCGCATCAGCCGGTCGACCACCCCGTATACCCCGCACCCACAGTAGCATATGCTATAAAGGGGTCCTAAATTAAAAAAAAAACACGTACATATTAAAACACACATTTAGTATTTGCATAGTGAAGTAATTGTAATTTTTTCATTTGCTATACAGCCAGATAATACGACAAACCGCTAACCTTAAACACTCAATCGTTCATAAAAGTTTAAGGCGGTATAGTACTATAGTAATAGAGCATTGGCTTTCGGTTAGGCCTCGGCAAAGTAAGGTAAAAGGAATAAACAACGAGCCTACCTTTACACTACCTTTTACCTTACCACAATACAATCACTCGACCCTTACCTTTTACCCTTTAGCAAGGTAAGGTAAAATGTAAAAACAACGAGCCTACCTTTACACTACCTTTTACCTTACCACAATACAATCACTCTACCCTTACCCTTTAGCAAAGTAAGGTAAAATGTAAAAACAACGAACCTACCTTTACGCTACCTTTTATCTTACCACAATACAATCACTCGACCCTTAACTTTTACACTTTAGTAAAGTAAGGTAAAATGTAAAAACAACGAGCCTACCTTTTACGCTTACCACATACAAATTACCGGCTTACAGGGTAATTACTGGGGCACTACTACACATGAACAAGGCTTATAACAGGTCAATGCGAGGTAGAGCGCTTTGTTCATATAGAATACTCTCGATTCCAATTCTAAATGGAGGCCACGGACTGTGCCACGGAGCTTTTAGCGAGCGGTAAACACAAGGCGTTTACCAGGTAATACTTCACGCTACCTTTACCCTACCGGGTAATTCTTCCGCGGAACCTTTACCCTCTACCCTTTACCTTACCCCATGGCATGTCGACACCTTTACCCTTTTACCCGGTAAAAAGGGTAAATGACCTTACCTTGCCGAGGCCTACTTCCGGTTGACGAACGAATCCATCATTCTACACAGCAGCGTGCTTGCCCCCACCATCACGCCAACTGCGGTCATCCTCGCAGCAGCAGTGGCAGCAGCAGCAGCGGCGGCAGCAGCAGCAGTAGCAGCAGCAGCGGCAGCAGCAGCAGCAGCGGCGACGTTTGGCTGCTCGGCCATCGAACAGAGACAGCGGCCACCGCATCGAGCGACGATTTCGTGGGCGCTTCCGCTGGCCGCCTGGAACGTTCTTGCGAAATTCGGAAGCCACTTTGAGCTGTGCACTTTTTAAAATCATCGTCCAGATTGACACGCGAATTTCTTTCGACCTGCTTGTTGTGTTTGAGCTTTGTTTCAAGTTTTCGAGTTTCATTTTCGTTGATTAGGTGTAGTAGCCCTGTGAGCCACGCGGCTCTTGAGTCGGGTGCAACCGCAACAAACAAAATGTGAACACAGAACATCCCAAAGCGATGACGCGTAACAAAAACATCCTGGAATAAACCAGCAAATATCCCCCCCCCTCCCCCCAAAAAAAGTATTAAAACGATGTGTGAAAAAATGACAATGTGGTGCAAGCCAACAACAACAACCATAAGACAATTTAGATTAACCATATGTTTTCAAATAACTAAAAAAAATTGACCCGTAAAAACAAAGTTTTTCACTATAAATCCTTTATATGCGTGGCGGCTAGAGTCCTCTCGTCCTCTGGCTTGAGATGGCTGCCACCTATGGGTCAGATGATTGCCTGCCACCATTAAGCAATTGGTAATTAAATATAATTTATTTTTTACTAAAAAGTGTAAAATTTTGGATTTTTTTTTTCACGAAAATAAATTGTCACGCACAACGAGTCTGTGTGCAAAACGTCAGCTCGATTGGATCACGGGAAGTGGGTTAAAAAACGACCGAAAGATTTGCACGGTCGTAAGCGCGCAAGCAAGCAAGTGAACTTAATATGAAGGATTTAATAAAGCGTGTTGTCCATCCGCACCTCCGATTAGTATGGTTGGCTACGTACGGTGCGAAAGAAGTTCAACACACGTAGAGGCCAGTTGTCCAATATAACACGGTCGTTGCGATCTTGCAGAATACCGCGGTCTGGATCAATCGCGTTCTAGTCAACAATAAATAATATTGGGGGGGGACGGGGGGTAAAGCAAGTCCGCGAGAACACGTGGGATGCGTGCACACGCTCAGCAAAGACTCAAGCGTGTGGTGGCTCGCTTCGAGAAGCATCTAGCAGCATCCCCCATGCCTCGTGTGATGCTGTCTTCGCCGAGGCAGCCGTGACAAGCCGCTTACCCCTCCTCGCGCTGTAGCCAATTGGCATCCGCGGTATAACAATAAGAAATGTGTTCCCCAATTCATCCGTTGCGTTATGGGATGAACAGACCTGCACGCACATACCGTGAGAGAGGCAGACACAAAAGACACGGATCCCCCGTATAGCCTTAACTGGCTGTTGGGGCAAGTGCTGTTAGCGAGCACCTATGAAGGCCGGCAGGGTACACGAGGGGGTGGGTGGCCAGCACCACGCCCGACCGCCTTTGTCTTCCCAGTGGCGATGTTTTTACACACTGCACCAGGTACTCATTTGAGGCTGAGTCGACCTAGGGAAGATCCATGACCGGTTCAGATATTCGTCACTGGTGTTGGTCGTGAGCGGGAATCGAACCCGGGTCGCGAGGTTCGTAGTGCAGCGCGCTGACCGCTGCACCACCAGTCCCCATAACCGCTGCACCACCACTCCTCATAATAATAATAGTTCAATTTATAACGCGACTGGCAAATTTGCAGACGTAGTGGCCGCAACTCGGAGGCGCGTAGCCAAGCTCAGAGTCGCTCGACAGCGCGTGGCTTGTAGAGGTGAGTCTTTAAGTGTCTCTTGAAGGAGGCGATCGAGCTGATGCTGCGAATGTGCAGAGGGGTGACGGCGTTCCAGACTGTTGGGGCTGCCTCCGAGAAGCGGCGCATAGACACGATGATGACCATCCTGGATCTTGGTATCAAGAGGAGGTCGTGAGTCACGCTGCGCAGGCATCTGCCGTGGCCATAACCGCTGCACCACCGCTCCCCATAACCGCTGCACCACCGCTCCCCTACGCAGGACAGACACAGACATCGTGGGTGACGTGAAGCATCGTGACCCCCCCCCCCCCCCGGGGCCTCATCCCCCGGTCGAGGGCTCCAGATGCTCGCACGGAGGAATTCGCGGAATCCGCGCGGAGGAGGTCGCGTGGCAGAAAGCCGTGGAAGTTCCGTCTCGTGGTGGTGGTGATGGTGGTGTGGTGGTGTTGTGTTGTTGTGTTGTTGTTGTGATGTTGATGTGATGTTGTGCTGTTGTTGTGTCGCGTGGCAGAAAGCCGTGTGGAAGTTCCCCGCAGCGAAGCGTCGAGTGGTGGTGTGGTATGGTGGTGATGGTGTTGTTGTTGTGTTGTTGTTGTGATGTTGATGTGATGTTGTGTTGTTGATGTTGTGTTGTTGTTGTGTTGTTGTTGTGATGTTGTGTTGTTGTTGTGTTGTTGTTGTGATGTGTTGTTGTTGTGATGTTGATGTTGTGTTCTTGTTGTTGTGTCGCGTGGCAGAAAGCCGTGGAAGTTCGCCGCAGCGAAGCGTCGAGTGGTGGTGGTGGTGTGGTGGTGGTTGTGGTGTGATTGTGTTGTTGTTGTGATGTTGATGTGATGTTGATGTGATGTTGTGTTGTTGTTGTGTCATGTGGTGGTGTTGTCATTGTGATGTTGATGTGATGTTGATGTGATGTTGTGTTGTTGTTGTTGTGATGTTGATGTGATGTGGTTGGTGTTGTTGTGTCGTGTGGTGGTGGTGTTGTCATTGTGATGTTGTGTTCTGTGTTGTTGTTGTGTCGTGTTGTTGCTGTTATGTTGTTGTGATGTTGATGTGATGTTGTGTTGTGTCGTGTGGTTGGTGTTGTTGTTGTGATTGTGTTGTTGTTGTGATGTTGTGATGTTGTGTTCGCGTGATGTGTTGTGTCGTCATGTTGGTGATGTTGTGATGTTGTGTTGTTGGTGTTGTCGTTGTGTCGTGTGGTTGCTGTTATGTTGTGATGTTGATGTGATGTGGTTGGTGTTGTTGTTGTGTCGTGTGGTTGTTGGTGTTGTTGTGTCGTGTGGTTGTTGGTGTTGTTGTGTTTCGGGCTTGTCGTGTCTTTGTGTCGTTAAAATATTAAGTGGTTGTGGGTGATTGTTTTTTTTGTTTACCGAATTCGAATAAAAACTCTCTTCTTGTGATTTCGGTTGCCGATCCCTGACCGCGCGAGTCCAGTTTACCATGAAAATCCAGTTTACCATGGGAGTCCAGTTTACCATGGGAGTCCAGTTTACCATGGAAGTCCAATTCACCATGGGAGTCCAGTTCACCATGGGAGTCCAGTTCACAGTAGGCAGGAGTCGGCAAGCTGTGACTGGAGCAGCATGAAGGCTCGTTCAGGAGTCACTTCATGGCGTCATTTATGACGGGACCAGCGCAGTTTCTCGCGTTGATCCACAGTGCTCTAGAAATATTGAGTTCGTGTTTTTACCGAATTCGAAAACCAAAAGCTTCTTGATAATTGTTTTTTTTACCCTTCTACCTGGCAACAAAACTGACACCTTTTTTTACAAGGAGTCATGTTTGCATAGACCACAATACCTGCAGCCTAAATTCAAACAAAACACATAACTCTGATAATATATGCACTGTCCTTGCAAAAGGCGTCATCTGGTCCAACACCATGTGAGACTAGGCTCTAAGGAAAGCTGTCTCGAAATTTAGGATGGACTTTTTATTATTTTTTTAATAGTGTATTGTATTACATTGCTCTGTTTTTTGTACTGTTTTTTTGTTTCATTGTATGTAATGGCAGAGATTAGGGATTAATAAAGTACAACCATAATTACAATCATAAAAACAGAAATCTATTTGATAGCAATATATTTTGGGGGACATTTTGAGCATATATATATTATCAATACGGCCCTGGTCCTCACCAGAGACAGCTGACTTCTTTATCACATCATATCAAGGGGTTGGGAGCGAGGCTGACCTTTACAAGTACAGACTTCTGACTTTTTAAACAACTTTTATTGCCGCCAGCAGCAGCAGCAGCACTGGAGGCGATTCCGATATGAAATACACAAAGTCACCAGCAAATAATTGAAAACAAACGCTACAAATCCACGCGCTGTGCCGATAAATGCACCGCGCACAACACGAAAGAAAAGTCACGTGGTCGTGGTGGTTGTGGTGGGGGTGGTGGTTTTGGTGGTGGTGGTTGTGGTGGTGGTGGTGGTGGTCATCGCGCACGCCACGGTGACGAGCGAGCGCTTCAGAAGGTGAACACCACGAGGAGGGTGCCGTCCACGCTGGGGCAGAGAGGGGCTTGTCCGGCTCCCCAACGTTCGAAGAAGACGTGCACATCACCGACACGTGTGTGGTACATGGCGTGCTCCAGCCGCAGCTGCGCCAGAGACAGAGAACGAGAGGGACATGGGGGGTGGGGATGAGGTAAGAATCAGAGGAGAGGATGAAGATGTCGAGGAGACTTTTTGACTTTTAAACAACTTGTATTGCCGCCAGCAGCAGCAGCAGCACTGGAGGCGATTCCGATATGAAACACACAAAGTCACCAGCAACACAAATGAAAACAAACGCTACAAATCCACGCGCTGTGGCGCTAAATGCACCGCGCACAACACGAAAGAAAACTCACGTGGTCGTGGTGGTTGTGGTGGGGGTGGTGGTTTTGGTGGTGGTGGTGGTTGTGGTGGTGGTTGTGGTGGTCATCGCGCACGCCACGGTGACGAGCGAGCGCTTCAGAAGGTGAACACCACGTGGAGGGTGCCGTCCACGCTGGTGCAGAGAGGGGCTTTTGAAGGCTCGGGCCAGTTGCTCCCCCGGGGTTCACGCTGCTGCGAGGACCTTCACGTCGCTTCACGGCCAGGGCCGCGTCAGCGGTGGGTCAATTCCACATTCCTAGGGACGGGGCCAGAGGCGTGGATGTGCTGCGACCTGCCGGTCGACTTTCCCGCAAAGTGCGGCTGAGATGTGTTGCTTTGGTGGGCTGAATTTCGATTTAAAGCTTTCGTGACTGCAGGGATTCGTCTTCTTGGTTCTTTCGGTAAAGTCACGTAGAAGGGAAGTAATACAATAATAAAAACAAAACATAATAAAATAATTCTCACGACGTTTCGGCCACAACGTCGTGAGAATTATTTTATTTAGTTTTTTTTTATTATTTTATTATGTTTTGTTTTTATTATTTTATTACTTCCCTTCTACGTGACTTTACCGAAAGAACCAAGAAATTGGTGGGCTGATTCAAGCCCCAGGCACCAACACCGAGACCCACACACTTGGGGCTCGGCGTTAGTGGCGGGGAGAGTGCTGGAGACGGAGGCACCGAAGATTGAATTTTGGTTTCCGATGCAGGAGCCAAAGACGCCACGTCATCACGCAGAGACAAAGATCCCCCGCGTAGCCTCAGCAGACCGTTGGGGCAAGTGCTGTTAGCGAGTCGCACTGCCGGAACTGCACAGCGAAAGGGGTGGGTGGACAGCACTACGCCCGCTCGCCTTTGTCTCCCCAGTGGCGATGTTTACTGACACACCGCACCAGGTACTCATTTGAGGCTGAGTCGACCTAGGGGAGGGCCCAGGACCGGTTCAGATAATCGTCACCGGTGTTGGTGGCCGTGAACGGGAATCGAACTCGGGGGGCCGAGGTTCGTAGCGCAACGCGCTAAGCACTGCGCCACCGCTCCCTCTAACCCCCCCCACCACTCTCCACCCACCACTCTCCTCCCACCCCCCCCACCACTCCCCCCCACCACTGTCCTCCCACCCCCTCCACCACTTCACCCCCACTACTCCCCCCCCACCACCCCCCAACCACTCCACCCCCCCCACCACTCCCCCACCACCACCCCCCCCCACCTCGCCCTTCCTCTGATGCGGCCCATATCGCGTGTTGCCAGCAGTGCGTATGGCCGGGTAGTGGTGGTGGTTGGTGGTGGTGGTGGTGCACACATCATCGCTCGCAACAATGGTGATGGTTGATGGTGGTGGTTGGTGGTGGTGACAGAACGTGAACTCGCGATGCGGATGACGATGACGGCGGTGGCGGTGACGACGGCGGACGGGGCCGCTGAACGCGGCGTGTTGTGAGCTCGGCACGAGCAGCCGGCGACAACTCCACGCCGCCTCCCGAGAGAGAGAAGCTCACGAGGGTCTCCCCAGTGACCCCCCCCCCTGCCCCCCCCCCCTACCTCGCACGCGGCTCGCCCGGCACCACCACAACCCTCGTGGGGGGCCTCGGAGGAGCCGGGCTCGAGCCCCCCACGGCTTGGGGGGTTCCGTCATGGGACTCTGGCGCGTGGCGCTGCTGCTGCTGCTGCCCCTCCTACTCCTCCTCCTCGCGCCGGGACTACTCGTGGTGAGGACATTCCACATTCTCATGGCGAGGCCAGATCGCCTCTAGCGGGGTGGGGACTGCTGGATGTGGCTGATGCCGGTAGCGACAGGGGGTCGGCTCTTTGGCTGCCCCCACGTGACTCTTTGGCTGCCCCCTCGTTACTCTTTGGCTGCCCCCTTGTGACTCTTTGGCTGCCCCCTTCGTGTTTAAACAATAAAAGAACACCCCCGTAAAACTTCAACGTATTTGAACGTGAAGATAATTGATTAAATATGGGCAGGGAAATGGGGTCACTGTGGAATGTCTTGCTGGCGACAAAAATGCACAACAGTCAAACTGTGTTGTTAACGCATCGCTAAGAGAGGAAAAGACAATAGACTTAAGCAGAGTGAATCTGTAGTAGTCAGAGTGAATCTATAGCAGGGAGAGTGAATCTATCCTAGGCAGAGTGAATCTATCCTAGGGGGAGTTAATCTATAGTAGTCAGAGTGAATCTATAGCAGGGAAAGTGAGTCTATCATATGGAAAGTAAATCTATCGTAGGGACAGTGAATCTATAGCAGGGAGAGTGAATCTATAGCAGGCAAAGGGAATCTATCCTAGTCAGAGTGGAGGTGTAGGCAGCTGCTCCAGTGGCGAGCGGTGCGAGTGGCGAGCGGAGCGAGGGGAGTTCCCGACTCCCTGTCACTCCGCGGTGTTCTACCCCAGCAGCTCCTGGGGGGGGGGGGGGGTACACGGAACCCTGGGGGGTACGTGGATCCCTGGGGGAAGAACGGGTTGTTGTTTTACCAGTTAAGGGCCTCACTGAGCTATGAAGCGACCTGGGCCACAAATGATAGCTCAACGAAGTGGCTTATCACGTGGATATGTAGAGCGGCAGCCGCACACTCTAAACGCGTGATGTTGTTGAGTCTCAATGTGGAGGGGGAAACCGTAGGGGAGAGAGACACGCAAACTTCAAATACACAGCAGCAGGCGTCAGGGTCGCGATCGAACCCAAGACCTCCTGCACACCAGGCGAGGTAGTAAACATCTCCTAGCCACCGTGATGATGATGATGACAGAGAGACACGCAAACTCCAAATATACCGCAGCAGCAGGCGTCATGGTCGCGATCGAACCCACGACCTCCTGTATACCTAGCGAGGTAGTAAACATCTCCTAGCCACCGTGATGATGAGAAAGAGACACCGCAAACTCCAAATATGAGGCTCCTTTTCAGGATGGTTCTCTGCCAGGTGTTTTAGCATTCAGAGGGGGGGGGGGCGATGCCACTGCTGCAGCTGCTGTTGCTGCTGCTGATCCCAGCTGAGTGATTCACAGGCGCGATTTGTCCACTAGGGGGCGTTGGGGTGCCACCCCACCAAACAGCTGGAGATGATAAATCATTTTTCTAAAAAAAAAAACTTTCTATAAATAGTTTTGTTGTGATAATTGGTTTTTAACTCTTTTATCTGGCAACAAAACTGTTTGCATTGACCACAATACCTGCGGTCGGAATGCAAACAAAAAACACAACTCTGATAATGTATGCACTGTCCTTGAAACTGATTGGTCCACACCCGAGACAGCTTTTCTTAGAGCCTAGTCTCACATGGTGTTGGACCAGATGACGCCAAAAGGCGCACAACTCAAAGACTGCACCATCAGAATATGAGAGCTCGGGTGAAGCATTTACACCATTGGAACCTCATTTGCCAGTAGCAAAATATGATAATAGTTTTTTTACCCTTTTATCTAGCAAAACTGAATTTAAAAAGGTGTAAGTTTTGTTGCCAGATAAAAGGGTAAAAACCATAATCAACGATTTTTGGGTTTAGATCGCGTTATTTATAAATGTGTCGTAACCCTCCACCACCCGACACGGCCAATCAGTAAAAAAAAAAAGTGTCACGTTGACAAAAGACAAATAGTTCACTGCTTTAGCCCACCGGTGTGTTGAAGCGTGAAACCACAACATTTACAATTTGAGTACGACGTTTCGCTGGTAATTGCATCCAGCATCATCGGGCAATTCGCCAGAATGGTGAGGCTCTGCTGTGTCTCCCGTTCTTATATAGAGCAGCAGCAGGGTGACGTCATCATTAACTCATTAACTCATCAGGTGCAAAGATTTGAGGGGGGGGGGTTATTGTAATTATATACTTGATTAGTAATAAGGCTATTGTTACGATGCGAGTTGTAGATTAGTAATCATTTGGAATGTGTTCTATTGTGATTATGCTACATTAATAATCAGTTAGTGCTTGTTTCCCTTATAAGGAATTGTAATGCATCTTATTTAATAATACGCTTCCAGGCCGCACTAAGCCTGTAGCTGTCTGAGCGATTAAAGTTATTTCTGTTTCTCTCAATCTCAATGGATTCTCTAATTAGTCTTTGCCAGTAGTAACTAGTTTTACACAACACTTCAACGTTGTCAAAATCAATTGAGTGTCCCTGTTGACAAGCATGTTCTGCCACTGCCGACAGTTGTGTTTGCGATAGTTTAATATTTCTCTGGTGTTCTTTTAGTCTTACACTAACGTTACGCCCTGTCTGTCCAATATAGCATCTGCCACATACACAATTAATCCGATATACACCTTCTGTTGATAATTTAGGTAATTCGTCTTTAGTGCACGTTACTAATTGTTGAATTTTGTGTACTGTACCAAATCTTACTGTAATGTTTTGCTTTTGCAAAACACGGGCTAATTTGTCAGTTACTCCTGAGATAAATGGTATTTTTATTGTTTTAATAATCTGATCGCTTTCAGCAGTGTTGCTTTGCGATCGTGATTTGGCATTTAGTGCTCTGTTAATTTGAGCATTATTGTAGCCATTCTGTCTTAGTGCTTCTTTAACATGTTTAATCTCTCTCACTAGACTTTCATCATCTGACACTGTTTTAGCCCGATGTATGAGCGTCTTGATTAGAGAGGATTTCTGAGCTGGGTGATGATGCGATTTCGCATTCAGATAGGCATCAGTGTGCGTTTGCTTTCTGTAAACGCTGTGTGTTATTTTACCATTTAGGCCATGCCCAAGTAAAATATCCAGGAACGGGAGTGTGTTATTCACCTCCATTTCCATGGTGAACTGAATGGCCGGGTTTTGTGCATTGAGATGATTTAGAAAATCGTTAAGTGTATCTTTACCATGTGGCCAGACAACCAAAGTGTCATCCACATATCTAAACCAAAAGGATGGTTTTAATGTGCTCGAGGCAAGTGCTCTGGTTTCAAAGTTTTCCATGTACAAATTTGCTATAGCAGGAGATAAAGGAGAGCCCATTGCTGCTCCCTCCCTTTGTTTAAAGAATTCACCTCTCCATAAGAAGTAAGTGTTATTTAAACAATGGTCAGCGAGTTTCGGAATATCTTTTGGTAAATCTGTATTCTTTACCAGTGTATCAAGTAATTTAAGCGACTCGCTCACTGGAACCTTAGTGAATAGCGAAATCACATCAAAACTCACCAAAATATCATTAGGGTTAAGCTTAATATCTTTGATCATATTCACAAGATGTTCTGAATTTCTTATGAATGATGATGTCCTACCGATGTAGGGCTGTATTTGTTTAGTTACATATTTTGCTAATTTATATGTGGCAGAGCCAATTGTACTGACTATGGGTCGTAAAGGGATGCCGATTTTATGGATCTTTGGTAGCCCATACAGTCTAGGTGGTTTTGAAGCCCTTGGCTTAATTAGGAATTGCTCATTTTTTGGGATTAATGAATTTGCAATGATTGCAGTAGTCTTACGTTCCAGAGTATTAGTTGGATCTCGTTTAATTTTAATGTAGGTACTTTCCTCTAATAAATCTTTAATTTTATTATCATAATCGGCTCGTGACATCACTACAGTAGTGCGGCCCTTATCCGCTGCTAGGATTTGAATATCTTTATTTAGACGAAGCTCTCTTAAGGCTTTTGCCTCGTTCGAGCTAATATTTACTTTCGGTATTTTACTATTCTCAATTATTTTGGCAACCTCGTGTCTAGTCATTATCATATTTTTTTATCATATTTTACTACTGGCAAAGGAGGTTCCAATGGAGTTTTGTTGTGTTTTGATTTTTGTGTCACGTAAACAGAACATGCCATTTCCATACTAGTAGAGCACTAACCGTTTGTGTGTTGGAGAGTGAACTCATCACAACATTTACAATTCGAGTACTTGGTGACGTTTCGCCGGTAATCGCAACAATAACTACAACCACCACCGCCAGCAGCATCAGCAGCATCAGGCGACAGCCACAGAGTCGTGGACACATCCTCCCTCCTGTTTCAGGGGGGAGAGAGAGGGGCACGCAGACTCCACTCACACCAAGGCCCCCTCCAGAAAAAAAAAATCTAAATTTGAAAACGAATTTCCTGCCATTTCCAGCCTAAAATATTACAAAATTCACTAACACACTGGATGGACTTTGTATTTCTTTTTTACAATAATGTCTCATAGTGTTATTGTATTACATTGCTCTGTTTTTAATGTTTTACCTTTTCTTGTTTCATTGTATGTAATGGCAGAGATTAGGGATTCATAAAGTACAACCATAACCACAATCATATAAACAGAAATCTCTTTTACAGCAATATATTGGCGGGGACATTTTGAGCATATTTGAATATTGGGGGGGTGTGTGTGTGTGTCCTACACAATATATATTATAATTACGGCTTTGACTCACACAGACTCTACTCACACACACAGAGAGAGGGAACGCACGCACACTCCACTCAGAGCGAAAGAGAGGAGTCGTGAGTCGATCCCAGGCCCTTTGTGGCCCCAGCTGCACTGCATCTGGAACTCGGCCACGACTCGAGACCGCCGGGGTCGGTGGGCGCGTCGGTGACTCTGAGCGCCGTCGTTGTTGTTGTTGTTGTCGTTGTTGTCTGTGCGCGAGCGAGCAGCTGGGGGGCCGGGCTCCCCGCTACGCCCTCAACCCCCTGGGCAAGAGGTGGGAGCGAGACAACCTCACCTACAGGTGAGACGACACGGGGGGGGGGAGTGGGGGATGGCACGGGGGGGGGTGGTGGTGGTGGGGGATGGCACGGGGGGGGGACACGGGGCACGGGGAGGACACGGGGGGGGCACAGGGAGGATACGGGTGAGAGAGACACGGGTGAGACACGGTGGAGACACTGGGGAGACACGGCGAAGACGGGTGAGACACAGATGAGAGACACGGGTGAGAGAGACACTGGGGAGAGAGACAGATGAGAGACACAAATGAGAGACACAGACGAGAGAGACACAGGCGAGAGAGACACACGGGGTGAGAGAGACACGGAATGAGAGAGACACAGACGAGAGAGACACACGGCGAGAGACACACACGGCGAGAGAGACACAGATGAGAGACACAGACGAGAGAGACACACGGGGTGAGAGAGACACGGGAGTGCGTGTCCCCTCCGCAGGATCGACCGCTTCCCGTCGTCGCTGGGCCACGAGGAGACGCGAGCCGCCATCGCGCGCGCCTTCTCCATGTGGAGCCACGTGTCGCCCCTCTCCTTCCACGAGGTGCCCCCCACCAGCCCCGCCGACTTCCGTATAGGTGCGGATACGAGAGAGAGGGGGGGGGATGCGGGAGGCGAGGTACGGGAAAAGTGGATGTGGTTTCGGGGGGTGGGGTGAATATTTGGGGGGGGGGGGGGGAGATACGGGAGAGGGTCGGGGGTGAGTGTGGATAAGGGGGGCGCAGGGATGCGGATGCGAGTGTAGTAGGTTCAATGAGACTTGGACAACGTAGTCGGAGGCACACTTATTTATTAACCGTTTCACTCAACACAGGTCAAGGCATACAACACTCGAAGGGGTATCGGCCCCTTCACCCGTCTAACAGGGAGATCCCACTGTCTCTAACCCGGCTAGCCTACTCCCAGGTCCTCCACTACAGAGCTAGGGGAGGCTAGCTGATCCAGCTCTGGCCAAGCTGGGATCACGGCACCCTGAGTCCCCAGACCGGCTCTTACAAGAGCATCGGCTCTGGGCTCTCGGGGCGACCACGCCGCTGGCTTGCCCTGGTCGGTCCTTAGAAGGACGGCGATCCAGGGGAGTCCCAGGGCCTATCTAGCCGGTCTTCACTCTTCACTGGCTTAAGCTGAACACTCAACCCCGAGCCCTCCGGCTAACCGCCTTGTATAGCAACTCCCCCCCCCCCGAGGGGTGGGGCCATGGGGGATCACAGCGCCGTTTCAGCCCCCCAGGGCTAAACGGTGCGGACGTGGATGTAAGCATCCTTCCGCGTGCGGGCATCACCACCCCCGGTGTGTTTGTTCGCCCTCCCGTAACACCCCTACACGAGTGATGCTCGCGTGACGACCAAGCGATGTCAGCCTCAGCGACTTCTCCCCCCCCCCCCCCCCAAATTTCGATTTAAAGCTTTCGTGACTGCAGGGATTCATCTTCTTGGTTCTTTCGGTAAAGTCACGTAGAAGGGAAGTAATAAAATAATTGTTTTATTATGTTTAATTTTTATTATTTTATTACTTCCCTTCTACGTGACTTTACCGAAAGAACCAAGAAGATTCCCCCCCCCCCCCACCCCGCAGGGTTCTACAGGCGCGTGCACGAGGGGTGCGCGCGCGCCCCGGCGCTGCTCCACCCGTGCTTCGACGGGCGCGACGGGGAGCTGGCGCACGCCTTCCTGCCTCCGCGCGGGGACGTCCACCTCGACGACGACGAGAGCTGGGTGCTGGGCACCACTCGCTTCAGCTGGACCCGCGGTGGGGCGGGGGGGGTGGGTGGGTGGGTGGGTGGGTTTGGGTGTGTGGGTTTGGGTGGGTGGGTTTGGGTGGGTGGGTTTGGGTGGGTGGGTTTGGGTGTGTGGGTTTGGGTGTGTGGGTTTGGGTGGGTGGGTTTGGGTGTATGGGTTTGGGTGGGTGGGTTTGGGTGGGTGGGTTTGGGTGTATGGGTTTGGGTGGGTGGGTTTGGGTGGGTGTGTTTGGGTGTATGGGTTTGGGTGCGTGGGTTTGGGTGCGTGGGTTTGGGTGGGTGGGTTTGGGTGTGTGGGTTTGGGTGGGTGGGTTTGGGTGGGTGGGTTTGGGTGGGTGGGTTTGGGTGTGTGGGTTTGGGTGGGTGGGTTTGGGTGTGTGGGTTTGGGTGTGTGGGTTTGGGTGGGTGGGTTTGGGTGTGTGGGTTTGGGTGGGTGGGTTTGGGTGTGTGGGTTTGGGTGTGTGGGTTTGGGTGTATGGGTTTGGGTGTGTGGGTTTGGGTGGGTGGGTTTGGGTGGGTGGGTTTGGGTGTGTGGGTTTGGGTGGGTGGGTTTGGGTGTGTGGGTTTGGGTGTATGGGTTTGGGTGGGTGGGTTTGGGTGTGTGGGTTTGGGTGGGTGGGTTTGGGTGGGTTTGGGTGTGTGGGTTTGGGTGGGTGGGTTTGGGTGGGTGGGTTTGGGTGTGTGGGTTTGGGTGTGTGGGTTTGGGTGTATGGGTTTGGGTGGGTGGGTTTGGGTGGGTGGGTTTGGGTGGGTGGGTTTGGGTGTGTGGGTTTGGGTGGGTGGGTTTGGGTGTGTGGGTTTGGGTGTATGGGTTTGGGTGGGTGGGTTTGGGTGTGTGGGTTTGGGTGTGTGGGTTTGGGTGGGTGGGTTTGGGTGGGTGGGTTTGGGTGTGTGGGTTTGGGTGGGTGGGTTTGGGTGTGTGGGTTTGGGTGGGTGGGTTTGGGTGGGTGGGTTTGGGTTGTTGGGTTTGGGATTTGTTGGGTTTGGGATTTGGTGGGTTTGGTGGGTCTGAGATTGAGTGGTTGGGTATTCGGCACGGGTCTATCAGTACCGTGGTACGAGTCAATTCCTGGCACCCCACAGTCGCCGGTGTCCGGACCGTCTGGGTCAGGGGTCAGGGGTCGGTAACCTGCAGCCCCGGAGCCGCGTGCGGCTCGTTAAGGACCATCGTGTCTCTCATAAATAACAAACAGTGCCCAGTCTCGAAATAAATGGCTCGTGTTGTGTTGGTTGCCGACCGCTCGTTTGGATTCTGCCCTCGGAAAAGAGTTGGGGAAGTGGGGGGGAGTTGGTGGGGGCGGGGGGGGGTCGGGGCAGGAATAATTGGTTGTTGTGATGTCGGGGTGTTGTTGAACGACCTGGTGTGTGTATTGTTGTTGTGGTTGTTGTTGTGGTGGTGGTGCTGTAGGCGTGTGGATGAACGACCTGGTGTGTGTATTGTTGTTGTGGTTGTTGTTGTGGTGGTGGTGGTGGTGTAGGCGTGTGGATGAACGACCTGGTGTGTGTATTGTTGTTGTTGTTGTTGTTGTGGTGGTGGTGTAGGCGTGTGGATGAACGACCTGGTGTATATTATTGTTGTTGTGGTTGTGGTGGTGGTTGTGGTGGTGGTGTAGGCGTGTGGATGAACGACCTGGTGTGTGTATTGTTGTTGTGGTTGTTGTTGTTGTGGTGGTGTAGGCGTGTGGATGAACGACCTGGTGTGTGTATTGTTGTTGTGGTTGTTGTTGTTGTTGTGGTGGTGGTGCTGTAGGCGTGTGGATGAACGACCTGGTGCAGGTGGCGGCGCACGAGATTGGCCACGCGCTGGGCCTCATGCACTCGCGCCGCGCCCACGCGCTCATGCACGCCAACGCCACCGCCACGCGCACGCGCAGCCTGGCGCGCGACGACGTGTGGGGCATCCAGAGGCTCTATGGTGCGACACCCGAGTCGTCACCGTCGTCTTCACCACCATTATCATCATTACCGTAGTCATCACCGTTGCCATCATCATCACCATCGTCATCATCACCGTCATCATCATCACCGTTGCCATCATCATCACCATCGTCATCATCACCGTCATCATCATCACCGTTGCCATCATCACCACCGTCATCATCATCACCATCATCACCACCGTCGTCTTCATCACCGTCGTCGTCACCGTCATCATCATCACCGTAGTCATCACCGTCGCCATCATCACCACCGTCATCATCATCGTCGTCATCATCATCGTCATCATCATGGTCATCACCACCATCGTCGTCATCATCATCGTCATCATCATGACCACCGTCATCATCACCACCGTCATCATCATCGTCATCATCATCATCATCACCGTCATCAACACCCATATTACCCTCCTCAGCATCATCGTCGTCGTCCCTCTTATCAACGTCTTCGACTCCCCCCCCCCTCGTGTGCCTCGCCGGCCTTCGTCGGTGCTACTCGCTAACAGCACTTGCCCCAACAGTCTGTTCAGGCTATACGGGGGATCTTTGTCTTTATTTTGTTTTGGCGAACGTGCAGGCTGCCGGGACAAGTCCGGGACGTGCGATCGCTGGGTGCGCCGCGGCCTCTGCTCCTCGCGCCCGCGCCTCTCCATGAGCCGCTGCGCCAGCTCCTGTGACCTCTGCTACGGTGCGTGACCCCCCCCCCACGGGGTCATGGGGGGGTCATGGGGGGTCAGGGGGGGGGTTTCCCCGGGGACTCGGGGTGACGTCCAGGGAAGCAGACGGGACACACAAACCCGCCGCGGTGGGGAACGAGCGCAGTCATTAGGGTTCGTAATTAACAGGGGCGCCACGGTGGCTAGGAGATGTTAACTACCTCGCCTGGTATAGAGGAGGTCGTGGGTTCGGTCCGACCCTGACGCCTGCTGTTGTATATTTGGAGTTTGCGTGTCTCTCTCTCTCATCATCATCACGGTGGCTAGATGTTAGCTACCTCACCTGGTATGCAGAAGGTCGTGGGTTCGGTCTGACCCCGACGCCTGCTATATATTTGGGGTTTGCATGTTCTCCGACGCGCGCCACGTATGACCTCGCGTCACGACGTATGACCTCGCGTCACGACGTACGACCTTGTGTAACCCCGTACGACTGCTGTGTGCAGGGCATGCGCCCCCCTCCGCGACCCCCCGCCCCCGCACGCCCCCCAAGGCCAAGGTGGTGACGCGGGGTCGCATCGTGACCTTTCACTGCGGCAGGCGGAGCTCCCTGCCCGGGGTCACCGTGAGGTATGGAAGAGAGATTCTGGGCACACTTACCATCACCGGCGAGGCTGTGTTGGCGAGATGTTAACTACCTCGCCTGGTATTCAGGAGGTCGTGGGTTCGATCCCTGACCGTAACGCCTGCTGCTGCTGCTGTATATTTGGAGTTTGTGCGTCTCTCTCCCCCCCGTGGTCGCGGTTTTTCCCTCCACATTTAAACTCAACGTCACGCGTTTACAGTATTTGGCTACGATACATTTCCACATGATGAGCCACTTCGTTGAGCTATCATTTGTGGCCCGGTCGCTTATATATGAAAAAAAAAATAGCTATACAGCTCAGTGGGCTTTACCTGGCAAAGAAAAAAATTGCTCATCGTTTTTTTACGTAGCCCGCATTTGCAGTCACCGCATGCCCAAGCAGATTCCGTTTGGCCGGATCCAGGGGTCTAAACGGGCGGGGCACGGGCTAGAGAAGAGATGGAGTGATGTGGTACTGGAGGACGTGGAGCCGAGTGGACTTGCCTATGACTGGTACCAGCGGTGTCAAGATCGGCCTCAGTGGAGGAGGCTCGTGAAGGACGCTACTGGGCAGTTGGAGGCAGTCGCCCTCCAACAACAACGGAGGGCGGAGGAGTGAAACTCCCAACGAGCAGAGTGCTGGGCGGCTAAAATGCAGAAAGTGGCCACAGTGGGGAGCACAGGTGGTGCATGATCCAGTCACCCTCTAAGCATGTTCGTGGCATGTTCACGAGATGTGCTCAGTATGTTCAGTGTTCATGGCGTGTTGCTGGTGTGTTGCTGGCGTGTTCATGGCGTGTTAACGGCGTGTTCCTGGCGTGTTCACTGCGTGTGCGCGCCGCGTGCAGCTGGTACAAGGACGGCGAGTGGCTGGAGGCCTCGGTGCCGGGGCGGCTGACGATGTCGGGTCGCGAGCTGCGCCTCGTCGCCAACGAGGTGAACGAGGGGGAGTACACGTGCACGCTGGCGCGCGGGGCCAGCGAGATGCGCGCCAACGCCTGGCGCATCGTCCTCAAGGACCCCCACGGGGAAGAAGGCGGCGGCGGGGAGACCCCCACCGCTCAAGTCCCGAGGCCAGGGCCCTCGGGGGGCCGAACGCCGTGACGCACGGCGCCGAGGTCAGGGGGAGCCACTCAGCTCGGGGCCGGAGCGGAAGGGGGGCCGACGGCGACTCACGGAGGCTGCGGCCGCGGCGGAGGCCACGGTCACAGCGGCGCGTTCGCTCAACTTTGGGCCTCGGTCTGAAACGACGACGACGACGACGAGGAGGAGCTTCAGCTTCAGCTGCGTCGCGTGCTGCCCCATCGCGGTTGGCACAGCCCCGTGTATATTACAAATATAGATATTTTTTATTGTGGTTAAGCACACAAGTCCGGTACAACTAGTCGATGATTTCTGGGGGAGGGGACAGAAAAACCGAGGTGGGGGGGGGGGGCGGGGGGGGATTTTCGGCGCTTGGCCGCGTATAGGTGGGGGGAGAGGTTGATTGTTGCCCACTTCCGTAAGTGGAGGGAGCTTTAATATATATAAGGGGGGGGGGGGGGGGTAACGAGCAATCTAAGGGGGCACAGTCGCCTCTTGTAACCCCCAGGGTTTTCCCCACGGCTGGGTGCGGAGAAATCTCCTCCTCCCGCTCCTCCTCCTCCCACTCCTCCTCCTCCTCCCACTCCTCTTCCCACTCCTCCTCCCACTCCTCCTCCCACTCCTCTTCCCACTCCTCTTCCCACTCCTCCTCCCACTCCTCCTCCCACTCCTCCTCCCACTCCTCCTCCCACTCCTCCTCCCACTCCTCTTCCCACTCCTCTTCCCACTCCTCCTCCCACTCCTCTTCCCACTCCTCTTCCCACTCCTCCTCCCACTCCTCCTCCCACTCCTCTTCCCACTCCTCTTCCCACTCCTCCTCCCACTCCTCCTCCCACTCCTCCTCCCACTCCTCCCACTCCGCACAGCAGCACACCGTGCGGGTGACGTGACCGTACTTCGCCGTGCCGGTCGCAGCCAGATACGGCCAAACGTGGCGTGCGTGGTGGCCACCAACCCCCCCCCACCCACCCACCCCGCATCACCCCCACTTCCCAATACGTAATTCAAACAAGAATAATAATAATCGATTTAAAGCTTTCGTGACTGCAGGGATTCATCTTCTTGGTTCTTTCGGTAAAGTCACGTAGAAGGGAAACAATAAAATAATAATACAAAATTTCCCTTCTACGTGACTTTACCGAAAGAACCAACAAGAATAATAATAATGTACATTTCATATCGCAGCCTCCACGCAAAGCGCACCTCCACAACGCCGCTGCAGAGCCACCGGGGACCGCGCGTGGCTCCGAGCAAGCAGGGGCAGGGGGAGGGGGGCACCACAGAGGAGTGGGAGGCAGCCGGAACCGGGCCAATGAGTGCCCAAGCTCTGTGGTCCTATGCGCGAATAAACAACAACAACAACAACAACAACAACGTGGGCGGTGCAAGTAGCACATGTTTGAGCGGAGCTGCTGATTGAACAAAGAATCGCACTGCCTTTAATCGGTTTTACCACGACGCAATGTGATCCGTAATCAGGGTTTTTCTTTTCTCTTGGGGTCACATCGCGCGAATATAAATGCGTCGTTAAGCCCGCCGCCACACAACACATTCATATTTGCGCGATCTAACCCCCAAAAAACACAACCCCATTAACACATTCCTGCGGAGGGAGCTGGTAGGAACGTTGGGTTGCTCGGTCAATGGCCAGGGTCAACGGCGGCGTGGTGTATTCCGCAAATATGCCCGACTGTGAGGGCGGGCACAAGCCGGCGTGAGTAGGTTAAACGTTTTATAAGGGCACCACGGGGTGACAAGCCCCTCCCCACCCAGCCCCACCCCTCCCTACCCAGCCCCTCCCCACCCAGCCCCTCCCCACCCTCCCCACCCAGCCCCTCCCCACCCTCCCCACCCAGCCCCTCCCTCCCCACCCTGCCCCTCCCTGCACGACGGACACAATAATCCCCTGTGGGCTGGTGTAACCATCATTATATGCCTCAAATCGGTCGGTTACATGGCAATGAACACGGCAGTTCGGAGTACAATCGATCGCACGCATATCCCACCCTCTCCCCCTCGAGCATCCTCTCCGTTCCACCCCCCCCACCACCACCGCCACCACCACCACCGCCGCCGCCGCCCCCCCATCATGGCAAAATAGCTGGAGAGCCGCTTCGCACGCAGAGCAGCGAGCTGCTACGTACGCAAACGCAGCAGCAGCAGGCACATAGAGCAGATGACAACACACATTCTTAAATAATCAAAATAAACGGTGATGGGATGAACTGCGTCCATTTCGTTTTTGCACCCCCCGCCCCTCAGTTATTCTCCAACAACAGGTTTCACTCTCGTCACCAAGACATTCCACAGTGACCCATTCCCTGCCACATTCCATCAGTTGCCTTGACGGCTGCCCGCAAGGTGGGCAGCCAAAGAGCCGCAAGGGGGCAGCCAAGGAGTTGCAAGGGGGCAGCCAAGGAGTTGCACGCTAAACGGTCACTGCAACGGCCCCGACGACACCTGCAGTGTGCAGAGTGACCTGCAGTGTGCAGAGTGAGTGACCTGCAGTGTGCAGAGTGAGTGACCTGCAGGGTGCAGAGCGAGTGACCTGCAGGGTGCAGAGCGAGTGACCTGCAGTGCGGTGTTGGCACTGGATGAGAAGAGCAGGTCACGACCTCCGAGGTGCCGAGCGCACCAGCTGCTCGCTCCGGCAGGAAGGGAAGAAGCGATGGCGACGCGTGGCGGCGGCGGCGGCGTCGGCAGCAGCGCGGGGAACACAACCAACGGCTGCCGGTCGTAGTGGTGACCATTCCTCCTCCTCTTCATCCTCCTCGTCTCGCTGCCGTTCTCCCGCGTCGTGGTGACGAGGCGGGGCGGGCTCAGAGGGGCGCAGACTCCCCCTCATTCCGTGCCGCACCATCAGGAACCCCTGCGGCACAATCACACGTCATCCCCCTATCATCCCCCCGTCATCCCCCACGTCATCATCCACACGTCATCCCCACGCCGTGTGGAGACCGCGTGGACCCCACGCCGACCCCACGCCGACCCCACGCCGACCCCACGCCGACCCCACGCCGACCCCACGCCGACCCCGCCCGGGGATTGCCGCGTCGTGGGTCCTGAGCCGATCGCTGGGAACCTCACCACCCGACCGCGTACTCCACTTCACACTGAACGACATTAGATTTGACCAGGCGAGGCCCACTGAGCTGTAGAGCTCTTCTTCAGAAGCGACCTGCCCATCACAAATGATAGCTCAACGAAGTGGCTCATCATCATTGTGTGTAGGTGCAGCAGGAGGCGGTGGCTGTGTGTGGGTGCAGCAGGAGGCGGTGGCTGTGTGTGGGTGCAGCAGGAGGCGGTGGCTGTGTGTAGGAGCAGCAGGAGGGGGAGGCTGTGTGTAGGTGCAGCAGGAGGCGGTGGCCGTGTGTAGGTGCAGCAGGAGGCTGTGTGTATGTGCAGCAGCGTCTCACCGTAGAGTCTGCGGTTGACGAGTGAGATGTCGAGGTCTCTGAGCAGTGGCACGCCCCCCTCGGGGGCCTCACCCTCCTCCTGTGCCCAGGCGAAGTGGTCTTGGGGGGGGGGGGGGAGTGAGGGGGGGCACGGCGATCGGAGCATTCAACGGCATGGAACGTGAAAACCAGAACTGGTTTGTAAGTCGCGTGCTGGGACACGCACGATGGTGTGGTACCTGTCACTGTGTGTGACACACGTGGTGGGTGTGCGAGGGGGTGACACTGATGGTGACACGTACCCGTCACTGTGTGTGACACACGTGGTGGGTGTGTGAGGGGGGGGTGACACTGATGGTGACACGTACCCGTCACTGTGTGTGACACACGTGGTGGGTGTGTGAGGGGGGGGTGACACTGATGGTGACACGTACCCGTCACTGTGTGTGACACACGTGGTGGGTGTGTGAGGGGGGGGTGACACTGATGGTGACACGTACCCGTCACTGTGTGTGACACACGTGGTGGGTGTGTCAGGGGGGGGTGACACTGATGGTGACACGTACCCGTCACTGTGTGTGACACACGTGGTGAGTGTGCGAGGGGGTGACAATGATGGTGACACGTACCTGTCACTGTGTGTGACACACGTGGTGGGTGTGCGAGGGGGTGACAATGATGGTGACACGTACCCGTCACTGTGTGTGACACACGTGGTGGGTGTGTGAGGGGGTGACAATGATGGTGACACGTACCCGTCACTGTGTGTGACACACGTGGTGGGTGTGTGAGGGGGTGACACTGATGGTGACACGTACCCGTCACTGTGTGTGACACACGTGGTGAGTGTGCGAGGGGGTGACACTGATGGTGACACGTACCCGTCACTGTGTGTGACACACGTGGTGGGTGTGTGAGGGGGTGACACTGATGGTGACACGTACCCGTCACTGTGTGTGACACGCGTGGTGGGTGTGCGAGGGGGTGACACTGATGGTGACACGTACCCGTCACTGTGTGTGACACGCGTGGTGGGTGTGCGAGGGGGTGACACTGATGGTGACACGTACACGTCACTGTGTGTGACACACGTGGTGGGTGTGTGAGGGGGGGGGTGACACTGATGGTGACACGTACCCGTCACTGTGTGTGACACACGTGGTGGGTGTCCGAGGGGGGGTGTGACACTGATGGTGACACGTACCCGTCACTGTGTGTGACACACGTTGTGGGTGTGTGAGGGGGGGGTGACACTGATGGTGACACGTACCCGTCACTGTGTGTGACACACGTGGTGGGTGTGTGAGGGGGGGGTGACACTGATGGTGACACGTACCCGTCACTGTGTGTGACACACGTGGTGGGTGTGTGAGGGGGGGGGGTGACACTGATGGTGACACGTACCCGTCACCGTGTGTGTGACACGTGGTGGGTGTGCGAGGGGGGGTGTGACACTGATGGTGACACGTACCCGTCACTGTGTGTGACACACGTGGTGGGTGTGCGAGGGGGGGGGGGGGTGACACTGATGGTGACACGTACCCGTCACCGTGTGTAACACACGGTGGGTGTGCGAGGGGGGGGGTGACACTGATTGTGACACGTACCCGTCACCGTGTGTATGGAGTCTAGGGGCGCCGTGCTCATGATGTTGAGTCCGTGCAGCACAATCGCCATGAAGCCGACGCACACGATCAGATACAGCGGCACGGCCACCGCCCAGTACCTGATGGCAACACACAAGACAAAGCGTCTCCGTTGTAGCCTGCACAGACCGTAGGGGCAAGTGCCGTCAGCATCTATGAACCCGGCAGGGCACACGAGGTGGTGGTGGGTGGGCGACACCACGCCCGGCCGCCTTTGTCTGTGCGGTGGCGATGTTTACACGCCGCACCAGGTACTCTTTTGAGGCTGAGTCGACCTAGGGGAGGAGGCCCATGACCGGTTCAGATAATCGTCACTGGCGCTGGCCGTGAGCGGGAATCGAACTCGGGCCGCCGGGTTCTTATCGCGGCGTGCTAACCGCTGCACCACCGCTCCCCAAGACAAAGATCCCCCGTGTAGCCTTAACAGACTGCTGGGGCAAGTGCTGTTAGCGAGCACCTATGAAGTCCGGCACGGCGCACGAGGGGGCGGGTGGCCAGCACCAGGCCCGGTCGCCTTTGTCTTCCCAGTGGCGGTGTTTACGCACAACACCAGGATACTCATTTGAGGCTGAGTCGACCTAGGGGAGGAGGCCCATGACCGGTTCAGATAATCGTCACCGGTGTTGGTGGACTTGAGCGGGAATTGAACTTGGGTAGCCAGAGTCTACACTGCTGCTCCGCACACACATCGACACTCTCGACTACTCGTACAGAAACAGACCCAAGATCCCCCTCCTTTGTATAGCCTTGGCGGACTGTTAGAGAAAGTGCTGGTAGGATCGAGGCGATGGAAAAAAAATTAACCCGTAAAAACAAAGTTTTTCACTATAAATCCTTTATATGCGTGGCGGCTAGAGTCCACTCGTCCTCTGGCTTGAGATGGCTGCCACCTATGGGTCAGATGATTGCCTGCCACCATTAAGCAATTGGTAATTAAATATAATTTTTTTTTTCCTAAAAAGTGTAAAGTTATGGAAAAAAATTTTCACGAAAATAAATTGTCACGCACAACGAGTCTGTGTGCAAAAAGTCAGCTCGATTGGATCACGGGAAGTGGGTTAAAAAACGACCGAAAGATTTGCACGGTCGTAAGCGCGCAAGAAAGCGCGCAAGTGAACTTAATATAAAGGATTTAAAAAAGAGGGAGGAGAGACTGGGAGATGACGGGAGGAGAGCTGAAGGGAGCTGTGGAGGAGGAGGAGGAGATGAGAGGAAAGGTGAGAGGTGGGAAACGTGGTGGGGAGTTTGAGGTGAGACGAGAGGTGAGCGGAGAGGGGGGTGGGTTGTGAGTGAGGGGAGTGCCACTCACTTCTGAGGGAGGTAGGTGAGCCCCACGGAGTGCAGCCATGCGTCCGGCACCACGGCCCAAACCACGTACACGGCTGTGCGCACGCAACACACGCACCAAATGAAACTAAACGATTTGTTATATTGTATTTTAACCAGGTAAGGCCCACTGAGCTACGTAGCTCTGAAGCGACCTACCCACCACGAACGAGAGCTCACGACGAAGTGGCTCATCATCGTCACATGGCAATTCATCGCAATAGACAAACACTGCGCGACGTTGCTTCACGAACGCGTGACGTTGATTGCAAACGTTGAGGGGGAAAAACTCGGGAGGACCCGGAGGAAAAATCCACGGGGAGAGAGAGAGGCACGCAAACTTCAAATATACAGCAGGTGTCAGTGTCGGGAACGAGCTCACGAATTCCTGTATCCCAGGCGAGGTAGTTAACATCTCCACGGGGAGAGAGAGAGACACGCAAACTCCAAATATACAGCAGCAGGCGTCAGGGTCGGGATCGAGCCCACGGCCTCCTGTACACCAGGCGAGGTAGTTAACATCTCCTAGCCACACAAATAACACGCGCGCACCACATACATCGAGATGCACAAAACGCCAACAGGATGCACGCACATAACACCAGGGCACATTTAGATACACATCAACACGGTGCAAACACATTCCTGCGGAGGGAGCTGGTAGGAACGTTGGGTTGCTCGGTCAATGGCCAGGGTCAACGGCGGCGTGGTGTATTCCGCAAATATGCCCGAATGTGAGGGCGGGCACAAGCCGGCGAGAGTAGGTTAAACGTTGAGTTTTATAAGGGCATCACGGGGTGACCAGCTCCTCCCCACCCAGCCCCACCCTCCCCACCCAGCCCCTTCCCACCCTCCCCACCCCAGCCCCTCCCCACCCTCCCCTCCCCACCCAGCCCCTCCCCACCCTCCCCTCCCCAGCCAGCCCCTCCCTCCCCACCTAGCCCCTCCCTGCACGACGGACACAATAATCCCCTGTGGGCTGGTGTAACCAGGAGGTTCCTACCAGTATAAAACAACACACCACACTCAAGCAACACTCAACTAACTATAATAGAGAATGATCCCCCGTGTAGCCTTACAAGACTGTAGGGGCAAGTGCTGTTAGCGAGTAGCAGCACCTGTGAAGGCCGGTACGGCACACGAGGGGGTGGGTGGCCAGCACCACGCCCGGCCGCCTTTGTCTCTCCAGTGGAGATTGCTTACACACCACACCAGGTACTCATTTGAGGCCGAGTCAACTTGGGAGAGTCCCAAGACCGGTTCAGATAATCGTCACCGGGGTTGTTGGCCGTGAACTCGCACCAACAGCTACAGCTATACACAGCTACACACAGCTACAGCTACACACAGCTACAGCTACACACAGTTACACACAACTACAGCTACACACAGCTACAGCTACACACAGTTACAGCTACACACACACAGCTACACACAGCTACAGCTACACACAGCGACAGCTACACACAGCTACACACGCTACAGCTACACACAGCTACAGCTACACACACACAGCTACACACAGCTACACACAGCGACAGCTACACACAGCTACACACGCTACAGCTACACACAGCTACAGCTACACACAGCTATAGCTACACACAGTTACACACAACTACAGCTACACACAGCTACAGCTACACACAGTTACACACAACTACAGCTACACACAGCTACAGCTACACACAGTTACACACAGCTACAGCTACACACAGTTACACACAACTACAGCTACACACAGCTACAGCTACACACAGTTACACACAGCTACAGCTACACACAGCTACAGCTACACACAGTTACACACAACTACAGCTACACACAACTACAGCTACACACAACTACAGCTACAGCTACACACAGCTACACACAGCTACAGCTACACACAGCTACATACAGCTACAGCTACACACAACTACAGCTACACACAGCTACAGCTACACACAGCTACATACAGCTACAGCTACACACAACTACAGCTACAGCTACACACAGCTACACACAACTACAGCTACACACAGCTACACACTGCTACACACTGCTACACACAGCTACAGCTACACACAGCTACAGCTACACACAGCTACAGCTACACACAGATACACACAGCTACACACAACTACAGCTACACACAGCTACAGCTACACACAGCTACACACACACAGCTACATCTACACACAGCTACAGCTACACACAGCTACATCTACACACAGCTACAGCTACACACAGCTACAGCTACACACGCTACAGCTACACACAACTACACACCGCTACAGCTACACACAGCTGCAGCTACACACAGCAACACACAGCTGCAGCTACACACAGCTACAGCTACACACAGCTCCACACATCTGCAGCTCCACACAGCTGCAACTACACACAGCTACACACACAACGGCAGTGGTCGCCCTGGAGACAAGACAACACAGAATGTGAGCAGAGAGCTCCTCAAAAGCTTCACGGAACGCACCGAACGCCACGATGGAGCCCAGGAAGATCACGAAGCCGTGGATCGCTCGCTCGGGCAGCGGCGCCGGCGACTTCTCCGTGGTCCCCGACATTGGACGCTGCGCGGCCCTTCGGCGGCGGCGGGGTGAGGAAGGGGGGAGTCCGGCCGCCAAACTAGGAAACGAGGGGGGCTTCGTCTCGGGCCTAGTCGCGCTGGCCGGGTTTCCGGGCTCTCCTGCGGCGTCGTTTGGCCGCCTGTGGCCGGGGGCTGGTGGCGAGGTGCGGGTCGTGGGTGAGTGGGGCGAGCCCGGGGTGTAGGGGGGGCTGTGGCAGGCTGTGGCAGGCTGTGTGCGGGCTGTGAGATCGGCAGCGAGGCGCTCTGAGGGCCACAGCGAGACGGCGGGCGGGCGGTCGCGGTGGGCGACGAGACGCGATCTCATTGGACGAGAGGTGGGAGCCAATCCCACTGCGCGGGGATCGAGCGTTGCCCCCTCGCTACTTAAACTGTTTAAACTTTTTGTATCTTTTAAATATGACCAGGTAAGGCCCACTGAGGTGTATGTTGCTCTTTCTCAGAAGCGACCTGGAAAAAAAACCATAAGATGATAGCTCAAGCGAAGTGGCCTCTCATCGTGTGTAAATTGATAGCAGCCAAATACCCTAAACATTAATACTGGTAGGAACCTCCTGGTTACACCAGCCCACAGGGGATTATTGTGTCCGTCGTGCAGGGAGGGGCTGGGTGGGGAGGGGAGGGTTGGGAGGGGCTGGGTAGGGAGGGTGGGGAGGGGCTGGGTGGGGAGGGGCTGGTCACTCCGTGGTGCCCTTATAAAACTCAACGTTTAACCTACTCACGCCGGCTTGTGCCCGCCCTCACAGTCGGCCATATTTGCGGAATACACCACGCCGCCGTTGACCCTGCCCATTGACCGAGCAACCCAACGTTCCTACCAGCTCCCTCCGCAGGAGGAATGTGTTTCGTACATCAAACATCGTCAGCGAAAGACGACGCGTGATGCGCCAAACGCGTGACCCCTTGTGACAGTATTTCTGTAACCTATACTCGAAACGCATTATGCTGATTTTATATGTGGAGGGGGAAAACCGCAGGACTTGGAAAAAAAATCCATCCGTCCCACGGGGAGAGAGAGAGACACAGCAAAACTCCAAATATACAGCAGCATGCGTCGGGGTCGGGATCGAATCCACGACCTCCTGTATACCAGGCGAGGTAGTTAACATCTCCTAGCCACCGTGATGATGATGAGAGAGAGAGAGAGACACGCAAACTCCAAATATACAGCAGCATGCGTCGGGATCGAATCCACGACCTCCTGTATACCAGGCGAGGTAGTTAACATCTCCTAGCCATCGTGGTATACGCCGGTTTCCTCCAACGCGTATAAAATCACCTACATTGGTTGAAAATCATCTCTATATTATTAAAGACCTTAATCTGTATGTCTAAAACACTTCTAGGGTGCTTCCCCACGAGGTAGAAAGCTGAAATGTGGGTACATAAGTAGCTTTTAGGACACAAACCACAGGGAACATGTGAAAATCCGAGATTTATTTTTAATTTGAGGCCATCAAATCTCGATTTGAAGTGCGCTATGTTTGTGCGTGGTGTCATTCAGAAATCGTTCGAAATATAAGATTGTGGGTTTTTTTTGTTTGATAGAGCGTTAAACAGCAAATACAATTCAAGCGAGAACCATTATATTATTGGGTCTTTCGGTAAAGTCAAGTAGAAGGGTTCAAAGAAAATAACAAAACCTATCCAAGTGACTTTACCAAAAGACGCAAGAGTATGAATTCCTGCAGTCACGAAAGCTTTAAGTCGAGAATCATTGTTCTATCTTTCATTGTTTTGAGATATTTCAGATTCAAGCGGTTTTGAAAGAAAAAAAATCTACATTTCATGATGTTCAAATCGGAACAATTCGAAAACGGTAAAATATATAAGGCTTCCCCTCACGTAGTATTAAGCTCATACTGGTAGGAACCTCCTGGTTACACCAGCCCACAAGGGATTGTTGTGTCCGTCCGTCGTGCAGGGAGGGGCTGGGTGGGGGGTGGAAGGGGTGGGGCTGGTTGGGGAGGGGCTGGGTGGGGAGGGTGGGGAGGGGCTGGGTGGGGAGGGTGGGCTGGGTGGGGGGTGGGAGGGGTGGGGAGGGGCTGGTCACCCCGTGGTGCCCTTATAAAACTCAACGTTTAACCTACTCACGCCGGCTTGTGCCCGCCTTCACAGTCGGGCATATTTGCGGAATACACCACGCCGCCGTTGACCCTGGCCGTTGACCGAGCAACCCAACGTTCCTACCAGCTCCCTCCGCAGGAATGTGTTTAATGTTTGTTCTTTCTAATAACAAAAAAAACATAATCTTAAAATTGAGCGGTTTCCGATGGGTACGTCTTTAAATATAAGGATTTGAATTCAGTCAACAGTTTAAAAACATTTTGTGGAAAAAATGTTTTGTAGTGGTCTGATCGTAGATAAAAAATTGTAAAAAAAAAAAAATCTTATCAGGTTTATTATTATCTTTCCGTTCTGCAGATGTAGATGCCACTAGTTCTTCACGTTCTGCAGATGTAGATGCCACTGGTTCTTCACGTTCTGCAGATGTAGATGCCACTGGTTCTTCACGTTCTGCAGATGTAGATGCCACTGGTTCTTCACGTTCTGCAGATGTAGATGCCACTGGTTCTTCACGTTCTGCAGATGTAGATGCCACTGGTTCTTCACGTTCTGCAGATGTAGATGCCACTGGTTCTTCACGTTCTGCAGATGTAGATGCCACTGGTTCTTCATGTTCTGCAGGTATAGATGCCACTAGTTCTTCATGTTCTGCAGATGTAGATGCCACTGTTTCTTCACGTTCTGTAGATGTAGATGCCACTGGTTCTTCACGTTCTGCAGATGTAGATGCCACTGGTTCTTCATGTTCTGTAGATGTAGATGCCACTGGTTCTTCATGTTCTGCAGGTGTAGATGTCACTAATTCTTAACTTTCTGTAGATGTAGATGCCACTGGTTCTTCACGTTCTGCAGATGTAGATGCCACTGGTTCTTCATGTTCTGCAGGTATAGATGCCACTAGTTCTTCATGTTCTGCAGATGTAGATGCCACTGTTTCTTCACGTTCTGTAGATGTAGATGCCACTGTTTCTTCACGTTCTGCAGATGTAGATGCCACTGGTTTTTCACGTTCTGTAGATGTAGGTGCCACTGGTTCTTCACGTTCTGCAGATGTAGATGCCACGGGTTCTTCACGTTCTGTAGATGTAGATGCCACTGGTTCTTCATGTTCTGCGGGTATAGATGCTACTAGTTCTTCATGTTCTGCAGATGTAGATGCCACTGGTTCTTCACGTTCTGCAGATGTAGATGCCACTGGTTCTTCATGTTCTGCAGATGTAGATGCCACTGGTTCTTCATGTTCTGCAGATGTAGATGCCACTGGTTCTTTACGTTCTGTAGATGTAGATGCCACTGATTCTTCACGTTCTGTAAATGTAGATGCCACTGGTTCTTCACGTTCTGCAGATGTAGATGTCACTGGTTCTTCATGTTCTGCAGATGTAGATGCCACTGGTTCTTCATGTTCTGCAGATGTAGATGCCACTGGTTCTTTACGTTCTGTAGATGTAGATGCCATTGATTCTTCACGTTCTGTAGATGTAGATGCCACTGGTTCTTCACGTTCTGCAGATGTAGATGCCACTGGTTCTTCACGTTCTGCAGATGCCATTGGTTCTTCATGTTCTGTAGATGCCACTGGTTCTTCACGTTCTGCAGATGTAGATGCCACTGGTTCTTCACGTTCTGCAGATGCCATTGGTTCTTCATGTTCTGTAGATGCCACTGGTTCTTCACGTACTGCAGATGTAGATGCCACTGGTTCTTCACGTTCTGCAGATGCCATTGGTTCTTCATGTTCTGTAGATGCCACTGGTTCTTCATGTCCTGTAAATGTAGATGCCACTGGTTCTTCACGTCCCACAGATGTAGACGCCACCACCGCCATCTATTACGCGGCGGTTGAACTGGGACATACGGGGACTGGTTTGTTCGTATCTCTGAAAATTCGTAAGTCGAATAAGTTCGTAAGTGGAGGAGTCGCTGTATGGCACTTTTCATCATGGATCGGCAGCAAAGCGCTGCACAGGACACAGCAGCAGCAGCAGCAGCGGCTCCTCTCTCCCAGCCGAGGGCGCTGTGGCCCACGCTCTGCGTGTCTGCAGTGCGGGAGACCGGCTTGCTGCCGATTCTGCTCAGCTTTTGCGTAGCTTGCTGAGCACGCGGCAAGGCTGTTTGTGTCTGTCTGGCTATGTCAGCACACGCGGCAAGACTGTGTGTGTCTGGCTATGTCAGCACACGTGGCAAGGCTGTGTCTGGCAATGCGTGTGCACGTGGCAGGCTGTGTCAGGCTATGAGTGTGCACGTGGCAGGCTATGTCTGGCCATGCGTGTGCACGTGGCAGGCTGTGTCTGGCAATGCGTGTGCACGTGGCAGGTTGTGTCTGGCTATGCGTGTGCACGTGGCAGGATGTGGCAGGCTATGCGTGTGCACGTGGCAGTCTGTGTCAGGCTATGAGTGTGCACGTGGCAGGCTGTGTCAGGCTATGAGTGTGCACGTGGCAGGCTGTGTCAGGCTATGAGTGTGCACGTGGCAGGTTGTGTCTGGCTATGCGTGTGCACGTGGCAGGCTGTGTCTGGCTATCAGTGTGCACGTGGCAGGTTGTGTGTCTGGCTATGCGTGTGCACGTGGCAGGTTGTGTGTCAGGCTATGCGTGTGCACGTGGCAGGCTGTGTCTGGCTATTCGTGTGCACGTGGCAGGCTGTGTCTGGCTGTGTCAGGCTGTGTCTGGCTATGCGTGTGCACGTGGCAGGCTGTGTCAGGCTATGCGTGTGCACGTGGCAGGTTGTGTGTGGCTATGAGTGTGCACGTGGCAGGCTGTGTCTGGCTATCAGGGTGCACGTGGCAGGCTGTGTCTGGCAATGCGTGTCCACGTGTCAGGCTGTGGCAGGCTATGCGTGTGCACGTGGCAGGCTGTGTCTCGCTATGCGTGTGCACGTGGCAGGATGTGTATTTTCAAGCAAATCGCGGCAGGTGCTTGCTCAAGGTCGAGTCGACCTAGGGGAGGCACAGGACAGGTTATGATATCGCTGGCTAAGTCCTTACTGCCGCTCCCCACTCACACACCCTTAGACAAAAAATCACCCCCAATAGCCTGCAATAAACTATTGGGGCAATTGCTGTTAAACGAGCAGCTATGAAGGCCGGCATGGCACACGAGGGGGTGGGTGGCCAGCACCACGCTAGGCCGCCTTTGTCTCCCCTAGTGGCGATGATTTTTACACACCGCACCAGGTACTCGTTTGAGGCTGAGTCGACCTAGGGGAGACCCAGGATCGGTTTGGTGTTGGTCGTGAGCGGGAATCGAACTCGGGTTGCCAGGTTCGTAGCGCTACCCGCTACCCGCTACCCGCTGCACCACCGCTCCCCACACCAAGACAACACACAGTCCCTCTGTAAAATATCGATACATTGTTCAGAATCAAATTTACACATCAATTTGGCAAATGTGTCAGTCTGCAGAAATGACTACATTTCGCCTTCAGAATATTTATTGAAGGAACATTTAAGACGTTAAGGGAGTAAACGAGGTTGTTCCAAAACGTTGGTACTGCTTTGTTACCTATTCCAATTTTTGTTCTTGGGATAGTTAAAAAAGGCAATTAGTTTCGGTATTTAGGTGTCTTGTATTTAACAATTGGGTTAATGAATCAGCTAAGCATAGCGCAAGGTATCCCACAGAAGGATTTAATGGGTGAACAGGGCCCAAATGGAGATGTATTCCTGTCTCGAGTGATGTGAGATTTGGTTTTAAGTAGGGGTCACGATGGTGGGTCCTGTATGGCACATCCAGTGCAAATCGACGAGCAGAACAATGATGCAGGTTTAGCCTAAAAGGGTTTTTCCCCTTTTTTCTGGCAACAAAAACAGACACCTTTTGCAAGGAATCATGTTTACATTAACCACAATACTTGCAGTCAAAAAACAATGCTCTGATAATTTATGCATTGTCCTTGAAACTGATTGGTCCACACCAGAGACAGCTTTCTTTAGAGCCTAGTCTCATATGGTGTTCGACCAGATGACGGCAAAAGGCGCACAGTTCAAAGACAACGCATGATCAGAGTAATGAGAGCTCGGGGTGAGCAGCGACATCATGGGACCTCCTTTGCCAGTACCAAAGGACAATGCATAAATTATCAGAGTATTGTTTTTGTTTGCATTTGACTGCAAGTATTGTGGCTAATGTCAACATGATTCCTTGCAAAAGGTGTCAGATTTTTGTTGCCAGAAAAAAGGGGAAAACCCCAGGTTTAGCCTTTTTAGTGAATCATTAGCAGCCGATCTGTAAGCAGCATCACCGCGGTCAAACAGAGGTACAATGATCGCTTGAACACTTTGCTGACGTAATCGAATGTTAAACAAAAAAAATTATATATCAAAATCTTCTTAGGTTTTTTCGGTAAAGTCGCGTAGGTAAAACATCAAAATATTTTATTTTATTTTCATTCATTTTGATGTTTTACCTACGTGACTTTTCCGAAAAAACCTAAGAAGATGATTCCTTTCAGTCACGAAAGCTTCAAATCTAGAAATATATATCAAAACCCAACTCTTTTTTGCTTGATTTTTTTCGAGAAGTGATCAACACGAGGGTTGAAATGTAAGTTTGGAACAAATTAGTAAACCCAAGCATTTGAAGCACTGTCGTTTGTTCAATGATGCTGTTTTCTGATATGTGTAATAGGTGAAAGAGAAATTAAACTGGACATTTTTTTTGTTTAGGGGCAAGACCACGCCCTTTGCGGGTGTTTTTTAAAATAATTTAGGAGCTATTTAAGTGATGAAAGTGACCTTCCTATATTTTGATGAAGGTCTCATGTTGTAGGTGCTCACCCCGAGCTCTCAATGCCCTGATAGTGCATTGTCCTTGTGCTGTTCGCCTTTTGGCGTCCTCTGGTCTAACACCGTTTGGGACTAGGCCCTAAAGAAAGCTGTCTCTAGTGTGGACCAATCAGTTGCAAAAACAATGCATCATAAATCGTATTGGTTCTTTCTCTCGACAGACCTGTTCTCCACCTGAAGACGGCTGCTTGCGTTGTGGCCGAAACGTCGTGAGAATTATTTTATCATGTTTTATTTTTATTATTTTATTATTTTCCTTCTACGTGACTTTACCGAAAGAACCTAGAAGATGAATCCCTGCAGTCACGAAAGCTTTAAATCGAAATTTAATGCATCATAAACTTCCCAGAGCATAGTTCTTTGTTTGCAAGTATCGTGTGCGGTTAATGCAGATGTGATTCCTTGCAAAAGGTTTCTGTTTTGTGTTCTAACGTCTTAACATTTGTTTTATTAACCAGAAAGGGTAAAACCTATTCTGAAAATTGACGTTGAATTGAGTCAAACGCGTGCTGGAGATTACGTTCAAACTCGTTTGGAGACTTACCCCGATACGAGCATTGACAGTGTCATCAGCAAAGATATACTGGTAGGAACCTCCTGGTTACACCAGCCCACAGGGGATTATTGTGTCCGTCCGTCCGTCGTGCAGGGAGGGGCTGGGTGGGGAGGGAGGGGCTGGGTGGGGAGGGAGGGGCTGGGTGGGGCTGGGTGGGGAGGGGCTGGGTGGGGAGGGTGGGAAGGGGCTGGGTGGGGAGGGTGGGGAGGGGCTGGGTCGGGAGGGTGGGGCTGGGTGGGGGGTGAGAGGGGTGGGGAGGGTGGGGAGTGGCTTGGTGGGGAGGGGCTGGTCACCCCGTGGTGCCCTTATAAAACTCAACGTTTAACCTACTCACGCCGGCTTGTGCCCGCCCTCACAGTCGGCCATATTTGCGGAATACACCACGCCGCAGTTGACCCTGGCCATTGACCGAGCAACCCAACGTTCCTACCAGCTCCCTCCGCAGGAATGTGTTTTACTTGTGAGTGATTTAAGTTTCGTCCAGTTTTGTTCAGTATATATTTAAATGAGATCAGAATTGTACCTAGCACGGAAGCCTGTGGCTCACCCGTTGTCATTTTAATATCGTGAACAAGACGTTATCACCATGTACCCTTTGATAACGGTCTGAGAGGGAGCTCTTAAACCACGCAATTGTGCTGTCCGAACTTTGTAGATGACTCGAGTCTTGTGAGTAGCAATATCATGGTCGACCATATCAAACAAAGGATGTTGACAAGTCGAGGGATAGTGCAGTGCAGTGGTGGCCTCTATACATGTTAGCGATGAGCACATTTAAATACATCCACAGTTGCTGCGGTTACGCAATAATCCTCTCGCGACTTTACCGAAAGAACCAAGATTATGAATCCCTGCAGTCACGAAAGCTTTAAATCGAAATTTAGACTGTTCACTGTGTTGGAGAACGTGCACGCTTACAGCACTTGCCCCAGCAGTGTGTCACATGCTATATGGGGGACCTTTGTCTTTGTGCGCGAGAGTGCACGTGTGTGTGAGTACACGTGTGTGTGTGAGTACACGTGTGTGTGAGTACACGTGTGTGTGTACACGTGTGTGTGTGTGAGTACACGTGTGTGTGTGTGAGTACACGTGTGTGTGTGTGAGTACACGTGTGTGTGTACACGTGTGTGTGTACACGTGTGTGTGAGTACACGTGTGTGTGTACACGTGTGTGTGAGTACACGTGTGTGTGTGTGAGTACACGTGTGTGTGTGTGTGAGTACACGTGTGTTTGTGTGTGTGAGTACACGTGTGTGTGTACACGTGTGTGTGAGTACACGTGTGTGTGAGTACACATGTGTGTGCACACGTGTGTGAGTACACGTGTGTGTGTGAGTACACGTGTGTGTTTGTGTGTGAGTACACGTTTGTGTGTGTACACGTGTGTGTGAGTACACGTGTGTGTGTGAGTACACGTGTGTGTGAGTACACGTGTGTGTGTGAGTACACGTGTGTGTGTGTGTGGGAGTACACATGTGTGTGTGTACACGTGTGTGTGTGTGTGAGTACACGTGTGCGGGAGTACACATGTGTGTGTGTACACGTGTATGTGTGTGTGAGTACACGTGTGTGTGTGTGGGAGTACACATGTGTGTGTGTACACGTGTATGTGTGTGTGTGTACACGTGTGTGTGTGTGTGTGTGAGTACACGTGTGTGTGATGACATGTGTGTGCGCGCTTCTGGGGAGGCATCCGCTGCACGCTGTTCGCTTGTCCGCCGGCGGTGACGTCATCAATTAAAACCCCACTCACGTTTGCTGCTGAATTAAAGCCGAAAATAACTCGCGTCTCCGCACTCCCGCAGATTTCTAATCCTCTCGCGGAATGCCTTGGACTTCTAACCCCAAAACCCCAAACGTTCCACGGTGACTATACAATCCCCCAGGGGATGTTGCCGCGGATTTCTACCGGGTCATTCCCCTCCCTACAACCAGTGGGTTTTAATCCCTCAGGTGGCGGGGTTGGCGGGGTGGGGCTGCCGCGGATTTCTATCGGGTTATTCCCCTCCTACAACCAGTGGGTTCTAATCCCTCAGATGGCAGGGTTGGCGGGGGGGGCTGCCGCGGATTTCTATCGGGTTATTCCCCTCCTATAGCCAGCGGGTTATAATCCCGCAAATGGCGGGGTTGGCGGGGGGGGCTGCCGCGGATTTCTATCGGGTTATTCCCCTCCTATAGCCAGCGGGTTATAATCCCGCAAATGGCGGGGTTGGCGGGGGGGGCTGCCGCGGATTTCTATCGGGTTATTCCCCTCCTATAGCCAGCGGGTTATAATCCCGCAAATGGCGGGGTTGGCGGGGTGGGGCTGCCGCGGATTTCTATCGGGTTATTCCCCTCCTACAACCAGTGGGTTCTAATCCCTAAGGTGGCAGGGTTGGACGGGGCGGGGCTGCCGCGGATTTCTTCGGGTTCGCCTTCTGCTGTCGCGGATTTGTTGTTGTTGCGGGAGACTGCCACGGATTTCTAAGTGCATGTAATTCCTGTAGAGGCTGCCGCCGCTTTCTACCCAGAGGTGATGGTTTTGAGGGGTGGGTGGGTGTGGGATACAGAGGGGTGAGTGGGTTTGGTCAGGGATAGGGTGGTGTTAGGGTAGGCGGCATGCGTATTAAACTAACCTCTTTTATTTTACCAGGGTAAAGCGACCTTGGCCATCAAAAATGACAGCTCAACGAAATGGCTTAGGGTGTGGAAAATTATAGCAGGAGCCAAATACTCTGAACGCGTGACGTTGATTACAAACGTGGAGGGGAAAAACCCGGAAGACTCTGGAGACAAATCCACGCGACCACGTGGAGAGAGAGAGACACCGCAAACTCCAAATATACAGCAGCAGGCGTCAGGGTCGGGATGGAACCCACGACCTCCTGCATACCAGGCAAGGTAGTTAACATCTGCTAGCCACCGTGATGATGATGATGATGAGAGAGACACGCAAACTCCAAATATACAGCAGCAGGCGTCAGGGTCGGGATGGAACCCACGACCTCCTGCATACCAGGCAAGGTAGTTAACATCTGTCGGCCACCGTGATGATGATGATGAGAGAGACACGCAAACTCCAAATATACAGCAGCAGGCGTCAGAGGTCGGGATCGAACCTACGACCTCCTGCACACCAGGCGAGGTAGTTACCATTTCCTAGCCACCGTGATGATGATGATGAGAGAGACACGCAAACTCCAAATATACAGCAGCAGGCGTCAGGGTCGGGATGGAACCCACGACCTCCTGCACACCAGGCGAGGTAGCTAACATCTCCTAGCCACCGTGATGATGATGAGAGAGAGAGAGACACCGCAAACTCCAAATATACAGCAGCAGGCGTCAGGGGTCGGGATCGAACCCATGACCTCCTGCACACCAGGCGAGGTCGTGTTAGGGTAGGGGTATGGGTAGTTTAAGGGCATGGCTTGTGTTCGGATAGGTGTCTGGGTAGTGTTATGGTAGAGGAAGTGTTAGGGTATGCGTAGTTTTAAGATCGGTGTCTGGGTAGAATCCCTTCCACGAACACAGACGCATCCAACCTGCATGTTCTGTTTGGGCCCACGCGGTGGTGAGATATTAACTACCTCGCATGGTATACAGGAGGTCGTGGGTTCGATCCCGATCCCGACCCTGACGCCTGCTGCTGTATATTTGGATTTTGCGTGTCTCTCTCTTTCATCATCATCACGATGGCTAAGAGATGTTAACTACCTCGCCTGGTCTACAGGAGGTCGTGGGTTCGATCCCGACCCTGACGCCTGCTGCTGTATATTTATATTTTGCGTGTCTCTCTCTCTCATCATCATCACGATGGCTAAGAGATGTTAACTACCTCGCCTGGCATACAGGAGGTCGTGGGTTCCATCCCGATCCTGACGCCTGCTGCTGTATATTTGGAGTTTGCGTGTTTCTCTCTCTCATCATCATCACGATGGCTAAGAGATGTTAACTACCTCGCCTGGTATGCAGGAGGTCGTGTGTTCCATCCCGACCCTGACGCCTGCTGCTGTATATTTGGAGTTTGCGTGTCTCTCTCTCTCTCTCCCCGTGGTCGCATGGATTTTTCTTCGGGTCCTCCTGGTTTTCCCCTCCACATCGAGAATCAACATTAATTTCGAGTATTTGGCTGCTATAAATGTGATCATTGGTTTTTTACCTTTCTATCTGGCAACAAAACTGACACCTTTTTTTACAAAGAGTCATGTTTGCATAGACCACAATACCTGCGGTCGGAATGCAAACAAAAAACACACAACTCTGATAATGTATGCACTGTCCTTTAAGTTGATTGGTCCACACCCGAGACAGCTTTCCTTAGAGCCGAGTCTCACACGGTGTTGGACCAGATGACGCCAAAAGGCGCACAACTCAAAGACAATGCACCATCAGAGTTTGAGAGCTCGGGGTAAGCATTTACACCATTGGAACCTCATTTGCCAGTAGAAAAAAAACAATTATCATATTTTTCTACTGGCAAATGAGGTTCCAATGGTGCTATACATATCCACGTGGTGAGCCACTTCGTTGGGCCATCATTTGCGGTCGCCAGGTCGCTTAGTAGGGCCCTTACATGATGAAATAAAAAGTCGAGTTAAATGTTTAGTTTGCTGTCCTTCCCCCCACTAGCCCACACCTCCGATTGGCACGGTTGGATACGTACGGTGCGAAAGAAGTTCAACGTACACACCTACATGCCCAGTCCCGCTCTTCCCGTGGATCTGTGTCCTGGCAGTGTCAAGAGCAGCGGCGACAGATAAACCTCATGGCGGTACCCCGGGGCACCATACAACCCCGGCTCTCGCATGATGTCCCTGATGCAGTCCTTGTTAGGCTGTGTTGATGGTCGGCGATGCGGCAATCGACTCATCTGGACGAGCTGTACACTACGATGCACCGCCACTACTACGGTGCGTAACGCGAGCGTTCAGAGTCTCAGCGCAATCGTCCTCGCAGCGTTTCGACATCGCGGAGTGGCACATTGATTGGTACCCCAGTCGCGGAGTTTAGTACCACCCCCAGAAATAGCATATTTCATTGCCTCGGCCCGCTGCGGGTCTCCTTCTACCGCTCTCCCATTCACATGTTTCGTTGCTTCTACATACTATTAACATTCCCTCCCTTTGTTAATGCTACCCCCTACCCCCTCCCTTTGATGCTGCTAATCCTGCATAATGCACGGGCATAATATGACTTTGAAACCCCCCGCCCACCTCCTACGCATTTCCCATAAATATGCTAAATTCCTCTTGATATGCAAATTATTTTGTCAAGGCGCTCTTCTTCCACCTCCAACCCAGCTTAAATATACGCTCCAAGCTTGGTGGTGTTTCATTCTTCACCTGAGGACGGCTGCTTGCGTTGTGGCCGAAACGTCGTGAGAATGATTTTATTATGTTTTATTTTTGTTATTTTATTACTTCCCTTCTACGTGACTTCACCGAAAGAACCAAGAAGATGCCTCGGCCAGTTTGTATCATTTGGTACCCCGGGGTACCGCCATAAGGATCAGATGTCTAAAGTGCGATGTGGTTGGAGGGGCCGTGTGTTGTGTGGGCAGCCACAGGTTCTTGTCGCTGACAGCACTTGCCCCAACATTCTTTACAAGGCGATACGGGGGAATCTTTCTATTTTGCCTCGGGGTGGTCTAGGCCTGATGTTGTTGTTGTTGTCACGGTGTGGTCTGGGCCTGATGTTGTTGTTGTTGTTGTCTCGGGGTGGTCTGGGCCTGATGTTGTTGTTGTTGTTGTTGTCTCGGTGTGGTCTGGGACTGTTGTTGTTGTTGTCTTGATGTGGTCTGGGACTGTTGTTGTTGTTGTTGTCTCGGTGTGGTCTGGGACTGTTGTTGTTGTTGTCTCGGTGTGGTCTGGGACTGTTGTTGTTGTTGTTGTTGCTGTCTTGGTGTGGTCTGGGACTGTTGTTGTTGTCGTCTCGGTGTGGTCTGGGACTGTTGTTGTTGTTGTTGTTGCTGTCTTGGTGTGGTCTGGGACTGTTGTTGTTGTTGTCTCGGTGTGGTCTGGGACTGTTGTTGTTGTTGTTGTTGCTGTCTCGGGGTGGTCTGGGACTGTTGTTGTTGTTGTTGCTGTCTCGGTGTGGTCTGGGACTGTTGTTGTTGTTGTTGTCTCGGTGTGGTCTGGGACTGTTGTTGTTGTTGCTGTCTCGGTGTGGTCTGGGACTGTTGTTGTTGTTGTTGTTGTCTCGGGGTGGTCTGGGACTGTTGTTGTTGTTGCTGTCTCGGGGTGGTCTGGGACTGTTGTTGTTGTTGTTGTTGCTGTCTCGGTGTGGTCTGGGACTGTTGTTGTTGTTGTTGTTGTCTCGGTGTGGTCTGGGACTGTTGTTGTTGTTGTCTTGGTGTGGTCTGGGACTGTTGTTGTTGTTGTCTCGGGGTGGTCTGGGACTGTTGTTGTTGTTGTCTCGGTGTGGTCTGGGACTGTTGTTGTTGTTGTTGTTGTTGTTGTCTCGGTGTGGTCTGGGACTGTTGTTGTTGTTGCTGTCTCGGGGTGGTCTGGGACTGTTGTTGTTGTTGTCTTGGTGTGGTCTGGGACTGTTGTTGTTGTTGTCTCGGGGTGGTCTGGGACTGTTGTTGTTGTTGTTGTCTCGGGGTGGTCTGGGACTGTTGTTGTTGTTGTTGTCTCGGTGTGGTCTGGGACTGTTGTTGTTGTTGCTGTCTCGGGGTGGTCTGGGACTGTTGTTGTTGTTGTTGTCTTGGTGTGGTCTGGGACTGTTGTTGTTGTTGTTGTCTCGGGGTGGTCTGGGACTGTTGTTGTTGTTGTTGTTGTCTCGGGGTGGTCTGGGACTGTTGTTGTTGTTGTCTCGGTGTGGTCTGGGACTGTTGTTGTTGTTGTCTCGGGGTGGTCTGGGACTGTTGTTGTTGTTGTCTCGGGGTGGTCTGGGACTGTTGTTGTTGTTGTTGCTGTCTCGGGGTGGTCTGGGACTGTTGTTGTTGTTGTTGTCTCGGGGTGGTCTGGGACTGTTGTTGTTGTTGTTGTTGTTGTCTCGGGGTGGTCTGGGACTGTTGTTGTTGTTGTTGTTGTTGTTGTCTCGGGGTGGTCTGGGACTGTTGTTGTTGTTGTTGTTGTCTCGGTGTGGTCTGGGACTGTTGTTGTTGTTGTTGTTGCTGTCTTGGTGTGGTCTGGGACTGTTGTTGTTGTTGTTGCTGTCTCGGTGTGGTCTGGGACTGTTGTTGTTGTTGTTGTTGCCGTCTCGGTGTGGTTTGGGACTGTTGTTGTTGTTGTTGTTGCTGTCTCGGGGTGGTCTGGGACTGTTGTTGTTGTTGTCTCGGAGTGGTCTGGGACTGTTGTTGTTGTTGTTGTTGTCTCGGGGTGGTCTGGGACTGTTGTTGTTGTTGTTGTCTCGGTGTGGTCTGGGACTGTTGTTGTTGTTGTTGTCTCGGAGTGGTCTGGAACTGTTGTTGTTGTTGTTGTCTCGGGGTGGTCTGGGACTGTTGTTGTTGTTGTTGCTGCTGTCTCGGGGTGGTCTGGGACTGTTGTTGTTGTTGTTGTCTCGGTGTGGTCTGGGACTGTTGTTGTTGTTGTCTCGGTGTGGTCTGGGACTGTTGTTGTTGTTGTTGTCTCGGGGTGGTCTGGGACTGTTGTTGTTGTTGTTGTCTCGGGGTGGTCTGGGACTGTTGTTGTTGTTGTTGTTGTTGTCTCGGGGTGGTCTGGGACTGTTGTTGTTGTTGTTGTCTCGGTGTGGTCTGGGACTGTTGTTGTTGTTGTTGCTGTCTTGGTGTGGTCTGGGACTGTTGTTGTTGTTGTCTCGGTGTGGTCTGGGACTGTTGTTGTTGTTGTTGTTGCTGTCTCGGTGTGGTCTGGGACTGTTGTTGTTGTTGTTGCTGTCTCGGGGTGGTCTGGGACTGTTGTTGTTGTTGTTGTTGCTGTCTCGGGGTGGTCTGGGACTGTTGTTGTTGTTGTTGCTGTCTCGGGGTGGTCTGGGACTGTTGTTGTTGTTGTTGTCTCGGTGTGGTCTGGGACTGTTGTTGTTGTTGTTGCTGTCTCGGTGTGGTCTGGGACTGTTGTTGTTGTTGTTGTTGTTGTCTCGGGGTGGTCTGGGACTGTTGTTGTTGTTGTTGTCTCGGGGTGGTCTGGGACTGTTGTTGTTGTTGTTGTTGTTGTCTCGGTGTGGTCTGGGACTGTTGTTGTTGTTGTTGTTGTCTCGGTGTGGTCTGGGACTGTTGTTGTTGTTGTTGTCTCGGGGTGGTCTGGGACTGTTGTTGTTGTTGTTGTCTCGGTGTGGTCTGGGTCTGTTGCTGTTGTTGTTGTTGTTGCTGTTGTTGTTGTTGTCTCGGTGTGGTCTGGGACTGTTGTTGTTGTTGTTGTCTCGGGGTGGTCTGGGACTGTTGTTGTTGTTGTTGTCTCGGTGTGGTCTGGGTCTGTTGCTGTTGTTGTTGTTGCTGTTGTTGTTGTTGTCTCGGTGTGGTCTGGGTCTGTTGTTGTTGTTGTCTCGGAGTGGTCTGGGCCTGTTGTTGTTGTTGTTGTTGCTGTTGTTGTTGTTGTTGTTGTTGTCTCGGTGTGGTCTGGGTCTGTTGTTGTTGTTGTCTCGGTGTGGTCTGGGTCTGTTGCTGTTGTTGTTGTTGTTGCTGTTGCTGTTGTTGTTGTCTCGGTGTGGTCTGGGTCTGTTGTTGTTGCTGTCTCGGAGTGGTCTGGGCCTGTTGTTGTTGTTGTCTCGGAGTGGTCTGGGACTGTTGTTGTTGTTGTTGTTGTTGTCTCGGTGCGGTCTGGGACTGTTGTTGTTGTTGTTGTCTCGGAGTGGTCTGTGACTGTTGTTGTTGTTGTTGTCTCGGAGTGGTCTGGGACTGTTGTTGTTGTTGTCTCGGAGTGGTCTGGGCCTGTTGTTGTTGTTGTCTCGGAGTGGTCTGGGACTGTTGTTGTTGTTGTTGTCTCGGTGCGGTCTGGGACTGTTGTTGTTGTTGTCTCGGTGTGGTCTGGGACTGTTGTTGTTGTTGTTGCTGTCTCGGGGTGGTCTGGGACTGTTGTTGTTGTTGTCTCGGTGTGGTCTGGGACTGTTGTTGTTGTTGTCTCGGTGTGGTCTGGGACTGTTGTTGTTGTTGTCTCGGGGTGGTCTGGGACTGTTGTTGTTGTTGTTGCTGTCTCGGGGTGGTCTGGGACTGTTGTTGTTGTTGTTGTCTCGGGGTGGTCTGGGACTGTTGTTGTTGTTGTTGTCTCGGTGTGGTCTGGGACTGTTGTTGTTGTTGTTGCTGTCTTGGTGTGGTCTGGGACTGTTGTTGTTGTTGTCTCGGTGTGGTCTGGGACTGTTGTTGTTGTTGTTGTTGCTGTCTCGGGGTGGTCTGGGACTGTTGTTGTTGTTGTTGTTGCTGTCTCGGGGTGGTCTGGGACTGTTGTTTTTGTTGTTGCTGTCTCGGGGTGGTCTGGGACTGTTGTTGTTGTTGTTGTTGTCTCGGTGTGGTCTGGGACTGTTGTTGTTGTTGTCTCGGTGTGGTCTGGGACTGTTGTTGTTGTTGTTGTCTCGGGGTGGTCTGGGACTGTTGTTGTTGTTGTTGTCTCGGTGTGGTCTGGGTCTGTTGTTGTTGTTGTCTCGGTGTGGTCTGGGTCTGTTGCTGTTGTTGTTGTTGTTGTTGCTGTTGTTGTTGTTGTCTCGGTGTGGTCTGGGTCTGTTGTTGTTGTTGTTGTCTCGGAGTGGTCTGGGCCTGTTGTTGTTGTTGTTGCTGTTGTTGTTGTTGTCTCGGTGTGGTCTGGGTCTGTTGTTGTTGTTGTCTCGGTGTGGTCTGGATCTGTTGCTGTTGTTGTTGTTGCTGTTGTTGTTGTTGTCTCGGTGTGGTCTGGGTCTGTTGTTGTTGTTGTTGTCTCGGTGTGGTCTGGATCTGTTGCTGTTGTTGTTGTTGCTGTTGTTGTTGTTGTCTCGGTGTGGTCTGGGTCTGTTGTTGTTGCTGTCTCGGAGTGGTCTGGGACTGTTGTTGTTGTTGTCTCGGAGTGGTCTGGGACTGTTGTTGTTGTCTCGGTGCGGTCTGGGACTGTTGTTGTTGTTGTCTCGGAGTGGTCTGGGCCTGTTGTTGTTGTTGTCTCGGAGTGGTCTGGGACTGTTGTTGTTGTTGTTGTCTCGGTGCGGTCTGGGACTGTTGTTGTTGTTGTCTCGGGGTGGTCTGGGACTGTTGTTGTTGTTGTTGTCTCGGTGTGGTCTGGGACTGTTGTTGTTGTTGTCTCGGTGTGGTCTGGGACTGTTGTTGTTGTTGTTGTTGTCTCGGAGTGGTCTGGGACTGTTGTTGTTGTTGTCTCGGAGTGGTCTGGGACTGTTGTTGTTGTTGTTGTCTCGGTGTGGTCTGGGACTGTTGTTGTTGTTGTTGTCTCGGTGTGGTCTGGGACTGTTGTTGTTGTTGTTGTCTCGGAGTGGTCTGGGACTGTTGTTGTTGTTGTTGTCTCGGTGTGGTCTGGGACTGTTGTTGTTGTTGTCTCGGAGTGGTCTGGGACTGTTGTTGTTGTTGTTGTCTCGGAGTGGTCTGGGACTGTTGTTGTTGTTGTTGTCTCGGAGTGGTCTGGGACTGTTGTTGTTGTTGTTGTTGTCTCGGAGTGGTCTGGGACTGTTGTTGTTGTTGTTGTCTCGGTGTGGTCTGGGACTGTTGTTGTTGATTTGCTGCCTTGCCCAAGCTTGCTTTTGGTGTTGACAAATTCGGCAGGAATTAATGCATGGGGTGCGATTCTAGCTTCCGCGCTTTATTTAGATCAACCGATGCATCCACACTCACACACTCGTCGCTTATCATTTCCCTCTCTCGCTCAAGGATCCTTGCTGGCATTGTTTGTTGTAGATGGAGTTTCATTGACCGCCCGCCCCCCTACCTGACGTCTCTGAAACAGAGCTGCGTAAGATTCCTCCACCACCACCACCACCACCACCTCCACCCCCTCCAGTCGATAAAGTTAGTGAGCTAATCCTCTTCATCCCCCGTGGGACGTGAGGCCACAATGAGTTTCCCTACACTTCTTCCTGCGCTTGGCAACACGTCCAGCCTCGCCCCGAGAGAGGTTGATCGCTGCTGCCAGCTCCTGCTTCGCGTTCTTGCCGCCAGATGGTTTTGGGAAGGGCCGTAGTATCCATTAGGCCGCAGTAGATGCTGTGCCTAGGGCCTACTCACTCACCCACTCACTCACCCACTCACTCACCAACTCATCTACTCACTCACCCACTCATCTACTCACTCACTCACACACTCACACACTCACTCACTTACTCACCCACTCACTCACCCACCCACTCACTCACCCACTCACTCACCCACTCACACACTCACCCACTCATCTACTCACTCACACACTCACTTACTCACCCACCCACCCACTCACTCACCCACCAGGGCCGTATTATCCAATAAGCCGCCGTAGGCACTGTGCCTAGGGCCTACTCACTCACTCACTCACCCACCCACTCACTCACTCACCCACTCACTCACTCACCCACTCACTCACCCACCCACTCACTCACTCACCCACCCACTCACTCACTCACCCACTCACTCACCCACTTACTCACTCACTCACCCACTCACTCACCAACTCATCTACTCACTCACTCACACACCCACTTACTCACCCACCCACTCACTCACCCACCAGGACCGCATTATCCAATAGGCCACAGTAGGAACTGTGCCTAGCGCCTACTCACCCACTCACTCACTCACTCACCCACTCATCTACTCACTCACCCACTCACTCACTCACCCACCCACTCATCTACTCACTCACCCACTCACTCACTCACCCACTCATCTACTCACTCACACACTCACTCACTTACTCACCCACTCACTCACACACACACTCACTTACTCACCCACTCACTCACTCACCCACCCACTCACTCACCCACTCACTCACTCACTCACCCACCCACCCACCCACTCACTCACTCACTCACTCACCCACTCACTCACTCACTCACCCACTCACCCACTCACTCACCCACCCACTCACTCACTCACCCACTCACTCACCTCACTCACCCACTCACTCACCCACCCACCCACTCACTCACTCACTCACCCACTCACTCACCCACCCACCCACTCGCTCACTCACTCACCCACCCATTCACTCACTCATTCACCCACCTATTCACCCACTCACTCACCCACCCACTCACCCACCCACCCACTCACCCACTCACCCATTCACTCACTCATTCACCCACCTATTCACTCACTCATTCACCCACCCACTCACTCACCCACCCACTCACTCACCCACTCACTCACTCACTCACCCACTCACCCACCCACCCACTCACTCACCCACTCACTCATTTACCCACCCACTCACACACCCACCCACTCACTCACCCACTCACTCACCCACCCATTCACTCACTCACTCACTCACCCACTCACCCACTCACTCACTCACTCACCCACTCATCTACTCACTCACTCACCCACTCACTCACCAACTCATCTACTCACTCACCCACTCACTCACCCATTCACTCACTCATTCACCCACCCATTCACTCACTCACTCACCCACTCACTCACTCACCCACCCACCCACCCACTCACTCACCCACTCACTCACCCACTCACCCACTCACTCACCCACTCACTCACCCACTCACTCACCCACTCACTCACCCATTCACTCACTCACCCACCCACCCGGGCCGTATTATCCATTAGCCCACAGTAGGCACTGTGCCTAGGGCCTACAAGAACCTTCATCCGGCCCTGATCTCGGGTCTCCCCTGGTTCCCCTCTTGCCCCGTGGTGTCCACCTTGGGGCAATTTCTTTGCTGCGTTACGGCCCCTGCTCCCTTCTGACGACAGCTAATCAATATCGAGCCCTGATTCTCAACACCAACTGACCCCGGACCGGTCTTGCCGACGGCCACGCCCAGGATTGACCCTGGAGGGGGCGGGGGGGTGAAGGGAGGGTTGGAGGAAGGTGGGGGGTGGGGGGGTAATCCACCGTGAACGCAAACGGGGCCCACGTCAAATCTAATCCGCGGGTGGACGCGCACAGCGGGAGCACCAAGCAGGAGGTAGACCACGTGTGTCTCCACGCGTGTCTCCACGTGTGTCTCCACGTGTGTCTCCACGTGTGTCTCCACGCGTGTCTCCACGTGTGTCTCCACGTGTGTCTCCACGTGTGTCTCCACGTGTGTCTCCACGCGTGTCTCCACGCGTGGAGACACGCGTGTCTCCACGTGTGCCTTCGCGTGTGTCTCCACGCGTGTCTCCACGTGTGTCTCCACGTGTGTCTCCACGCGTGTCTCCACGCGTGTCTCCACGTGTGTCTCCACGTGTGTCTCCACGCGTGTCTCCACGTGTGTCTCCACGCGTGTCTCCACGTGTGTCTCCACGTGTGTCTCCACGTGTGTCTCCACGCGTGTCTCCACGCGTGTCTCCACGCCTGTCTCCACGTGTGTCTCTACGTGTGTCTGCACGTGTGTCTCCACGTGTGTCTCCGCGTGTGTCTCCACGTGTGTCTCCACGTGTGTCTCCACGTGTCTCCATGTGTGTCTCTACGTGTGTCTCCACGTGTGTCTCCACGCGTGTCTCCACGCGTGTCTCCACGCGTGTCTCCACGTGTGTCTCCACGCGTGTCTCCACGCGTGTCTCCACGCGTGTCTCCACGTGTGTCTCCACGCGTGTCTCCACGCGTGTCTCCACGCGTGTCTCTACGTGTGTCTGCACGTGTGTTTCCACGTGTGTCTCCGCGTGTGTCTCCACGTGTGTCTCCACGTGTGTCTCCACGTGTGTCTCCACGTGTCTCCACGTGTGTCTCCACGTGTGTCTTCACGCGTGTCTCCACGTGTGTCTCCATGTGTGTCTCCACGTGTGTCTTCACGTGTGTCTTTGTACATCCACGCATGTCTCTACGTGTGTCTCCACGTGTGTCTCCACGTGTGCCGTCACGTGTGTCTCTTGTGTCTTATGCCAATACGCTCAAGCAGTGCGCAGATCTTGGAATAAGCAGACTGCCCCACTCAGCTACCCCGATATAACGACGTGTAGTAGAACCAGGTCTAATAGTATCACCCCATGGTGATACTATTAGACTTGGTCTAATAGTATCACATGAGGAGTAGTGATGGCATTAGGGCCGGTCATACTATGAGGGATAGTGATGATTTTAATGGCGAGCGATACTATTAAGGCAGGCTTCACTCTCGGTGCAGGTTTCGCTAATTAGGGCAGGTGGTGATATTCGGGCTAGTGATACTATTAGGGCGAGTGATCCTATAAGGGCACGTGTCAGTGTGTGTGCCTGGGATTGTACCGATGTCGGGTTGCTCCTGGGAAGGTCACTGAGGGATGAGCGTTCGGGTGTTGTGTGTGGGGGGGGGGGGTGTGAGGAGGTTATCGAGTTGGGGGTGGGGGGGTGTGAGGGGGGCGAGGAGAGGGGTTCAATCACCCCCCCACCAACCCCCGCCTCCCCAGCAGTGATTCATCCGACTGATTGATTCTGTCCGCTTTTGCGCGCGTGTGTGTTTATCGCGGGATAATTCACGCAATTGATAATTCCGAACTCGCATTGTGGCAAATGTTGTTTGTTTTGGAACGCGGCTTCAGACGATCATTGGCTCCGCTAAGCGAACGTCCGCATGAACAACATCGCGCTTAACATGCGCGACATGCACGCGGCACACACGTGACCAGGCACACACGTGACCAGGCACTAGGCACACACGTGACCAGGCACTAGACACACACGTGACCAGGCACTAGGCACACACGTGACCAGGCACACACGTGACCAGGCACTAGGCACACACGTGACCAGGCACTAGACACACACGTGACCAGGCACTAGACACACACGTGACCAGACACTAGGCACACACGTGACCAGGCACTAGGCACACACGTGACCAGACACTAGACACACGTGACCAGACACTAGGCACACACGTGACCAGGCACTAGGCACACACGTGACCAGGCACTAGACACACACGTGACCAGGCACTAGACACACACGTGACCAGGCACTAGACACACACGTGACCAGGCACTAGACACACGTGACCAGGCACTAGACACACATGTGACCAGGCACTAGGCACACACGTGACCAGGCACTAGGCACACACGTGACCAGGTACTAGGCACACACGTGACCAGGCACTAGATACACACGTGACCAGGCACTAGGCACACACGTGACCAGGCACTAGACACACACGTGACCAGGCACTAGACACACACGTGACCAGGCACTAGACACACACGTGGTCAGGCACTAGACACACACGTGGTCAGGCACTAGGCACACACGTGACCAGGCACTAGGCACACACGTGACCAGGCACTAGACACGCACGTGACCAGGCACTAGACACACACGTGACCAGGCACTATACACACACGTGACCAGGCACTAGAGACACACGTGACCAGGCACTAGACACGCACGTGACCAGGCACTAGACACGCACGTGACCAGGCACTAGACACACACGTGACCAGGCACTAGGCACACACGTGACCAGGCACTAGGCACACACGTGACCAGGCACTAGGCACACACGTGACCAGGCACTAGACACACACGTGACCAGGCACTAGACACACACGTGACCAGGCACTAGGCACACACGTGACCAGGCACTAGACACACACGTGACCAGGCACTAGACACACACGTGACCAGGCACTAGAGACACACGTGGTCAGGCACTTGGCACAGACAAAGACAAAGATCCCCCGTCCAGCCTACGTAGGCTGCGGGGACAAGTGCCGTTTGCGAGCTCCTACAAAAGACCCACGTGATGCACGACGAGGTGGTTGGGACCAGTACCGTGCCCGGCCGCCTTTGTCTCCCCAGTGCTGATCGTCTACACAGCGTGAAAGGTTATCGTTTGAGTCGACCTAGGGGAGGCCCGAGGACCGGTTCAGATATTCACCACCGATGTCAGCCCGAGAGCGGGAATCGAACTCGGGTGTGCCGAATTCGTAGGTCAGTGCGCTAACCATTGCGCCACCGCTCCTGTCCCCAACCTACGCAAAAAGACAAACATCCCCCGTGTAGCCTTTACAGACTGTGGGGGCAAGTGGTGTTAGCGAGCACCTATGAAGGCCGGCACGGCACTCGAGGCGGTGAGTGGCCAGCACCACGCTCGGGCAACGATCAGTCTCTGAAGGCGATACGGATGATCTTTGTATTTCGGTGGTGGCTGTGGACCTGTCTTGCGTGTTGTCCAGCGCTGTGGAAGGAGCAAGTTCAAGTCAAAGTTCAAGTTCATTTATTAGGTACAGCCCTGTGAGCCATTCGGCTCTTGAATCGGGTGCAACCGCAACAAACAAAAAACAAAAACATGAACAAGAAAACATCTTAAAGTGACTAAGTGCAAACAGAAAATCCAAGAAGAGACAGCAAAATATTGCAGAAAAAAATCACCGTACACCAACGCTGTGTGCAAAAATCCCAGTGGGATGCAAGTCAAACAACCAACAACAACCACAAGACAACTTAGATTAAGGCCATCAGTCTAACTCTGTACTGCAACAAACAAACATGGCTAAACCAATACACTTTTCGAAATCACCAAAATAAAGCCATGAAAGCAATGAAGCAGTGGTCATAAATGGCATAAACAACATGTACTTCCAAAACCGTGCAGCCATAGCTGGCAGCGAGGGTTGTTGGTGGATCACCGCAACGGATGTTGTTGCTGAAACTCCCTTGCCGCGGGTGGTCGTCGAGGAAGAGCCGTAACCACCTGGGCTCGCCAGGAGAAGGCGGTGCAGAAAAGTGTCGACTTATTGCCATCTGTCGATTTAAAGCTTTCGTGACTGCAGCAGGGATTCATCTTCTTGATTCTTTCGGTAAAGTCACGTAGAAGGGAAATAATAAAATAATAAAAATAAAACATAATACAATAATTCTCACGACGTTTCGGCCACAACGCAACAGGGCTGTCCATTCGGACGCTGTCTTTCCGACAGACCTGTTCTTCACCTGAGGACGGCTGCTTGCGTTGTGGCCGAAACGTCGTGAGAATTATTTTATTGTTTTATTTTTATTATTTTATTAATTCCCTTATCGCCATCTGTGTCCGTCTGTACAGGGGTGGGGTTAAAGCGTCGCCCCCTTCGTGCTAGGCGTGGGTTGTGTCCTCATTCTCCTCCTCCACACGCGAATGATGAGCACGACGACTCATCATTCATCGGCCGCAAGCACATTTAGCAAAATCAACACGCGGCGTGGCAGGAGCAGCGGTGAGCAGCTCCCTGGCTGAAGCAGAGTCCTGGAGACTCGGCGTGCCTCTCCTGGCTGAAGAAGTCAATCATAATTAGTAAAACTCTTTGCTTCTTTGGTAAAGTCACGTAGGTATTAATAAAATTAAATCACGACGTTTCGATTGCAACACAAGCAATCATCATCATCATCATGTGGGAAAACCACAGCAATAAAAAATGTTGCTGCTTTTTTTTTTTACAGAAAATTCTTTTTGCTGAAAAAAACAATTTCTCGCTGTGGTTTTCCCACCTGATGATGATGGTTTCTTGTGTTGCGATCGAAACGTCGTGATTTAATTCATTTCATTTTCTACCCACGTGACTTCACCGAAAGAACCAAAGAGTTTGGATCCCTGCAGTCACGAAAACTTAAAATCTAGAATAATCGTTTTAATGCACGGGCATATTATGACTTTGAAACCCCCCCGCCCACCTCCTACGCATTCCCATAAATATGCTAAATTCCTCTTGATATGCAAATTCTTTTGTCAAGGCGCTCTTCCCCCTCCAACCCAGCTTAAATAGACGCTCCAAGCCTGGTGGTGTTTCATTCAGACGCTGTCTTTCCGACAGACCTGTTCTTCACCTGAGGACGGCTGCTTGCGTTGTGGCCGAAACGTCGTGAGAATTGTTTTATTATGTTTTATTATTTCCCTTCTACGTGACTTTACCGAAAGAACCAAGAAAGATCTAAAATAATCATCAGTAGTAGTATTATCATCATCATGTTTGTATAATCACCGTGCAGCAACTATAAAAAACCGCACCTCCCGTTCCTTATTCACGCAAACTCACATCTCACCGCGGGCGTGGTGACAGACGCTCCCACTCGCACCCCCTCCGGCTCCTGGGCCACGGCTCGGCACGCGCTCGGGCGAGAGCCGCGGCTCCGAGCCGCCGCGTTTGCCTCGAGCCGGCTCCGAGCCGCGCTCAAGGGGATGGCGGGGGGGGGGGGGGTTCGAGCCGAGGGGGTCGAGCCGAGGGGGTCGAGCCGAGGGGGTCGAGCCGAGGGGGTCGAGCCGAGGGGGTTCATCCGGCTCCTTAAAGCCTCGCCCGGTCAGAGGTGCGGGGTCCGCGTGCTCAGCCGCGAATGGCGGATCTTTGGGTCACTGCGCCCCGAGTGTGAGAGTCTGTGTGAGTGTGTGTGAGTCTGTGTGTGTGAGTGTGAGATTCTGTGTGAGTCTCTGTGAGTCTTTGTGTGTGAGTGTGTGTGCCTGTATGTGTGTGATAATGTACGTGTGTTAGTGTGTGAGTCTGTGTGTGAGTGTGTGTAAGTCTCTGTGTGTGAGTCTGTGTGAGTGTGTGTGAGTCTGTGTGAGTGTGAGTGTGTCAGACTCTGTGTGTGTGAGTGTGTGCTTTCGGAGTCCCTGACCCTCTGCTCACGATCATTAAGGACCTTCATGATGGTGAGCGGTCCCGGGTAAAACTACGTGGCCGGGAGTCGGAGCCTTTCCCTGTACACCTTGGGGTGCGACAGGGATGTCCTCTGGCTCCCACATTATTTAACATCTATTTCGACTGCGTAGTTCGTGAAGCCTTCAATAGCTGTACCGGGGGAATTACCATTTGGTACAGATATAATGGGAGGCTGATCGACGCCCGGGTGCGATCAAGGGATGGCTCCCTATTGGTCAACCACGTTATGTATGCCGATGATTTGGTAATAGCTGCTCATTCAGAAGAGGAGTTGGAGACGCTGCTGCTGAGACTGGAGCGTGCCACTAAGAGGTGGGGCCTTACCATCAGCCCCACCAAAACTAAGCACCTGCCTGGGTATTTTGTACCATCGGGCACTCCACCCCCACATCTCCCAATCGGTGATGGGGCAGTTGTGGAGAGAGTGGAGAGTTTCCCATACCTGGGCAGTGTGCTTATGACCGGCTCCAGTTTATCAGCAGAGGTCTCACTCCGAATCAGTCGAGCGGCAATATCTTTTCATCGGTTGCGTAACGCTGTGTGGAAGCTACCTGGTCTGTCGCTCCGCACGAAGCTTCAGGTCTTCTCGGCCACGGTCATTCCCTCCCTTCTCTACGCTTGCGAAACGTGGACCCCCCTAGTGGAGCATCTTCGCCGGTTGGAAACATTTAGGCTGGCCTGCCTACGATCCATCCTGGGTTTAACCAGGCTGGATTGTGTGAGGAGCTCACAAGTCCTTGAAAGATCTGGGCAAAGTCCCATCAGTGAGCTCCTCCGGCAGGCAAGGCTGCGTTGGCTGGGTCATGTAGCCCGCATGCCCAGCCACCGCATGCCTAAACAGCTTTTGTTCGGCCGGATCGAGGGGGCTAAACGGGCGCGGCACGGGCTAGAGAAGAGATGGAGTGATGTGGTGCAGGAGGACGTGGAGCTGAGTGGACTTGCCGATGACTGGTACCAGCGGTGTCAAGATCGGCCTCAGTGGAGGAGGCTCGTGAAGGACGCTACTGGGCAGTTGGAGGCAGTCGCCCTCCAACAACAACGGAGGGCGGAGGAGCGACGCTCACAACAACGAGCGGAGCGCCGGGTGGATAAAGCACAGCAAGTTGGCACAGTAGGGGGCACAGGTGGTGCATCAGCCAGTCATCTCGGTCATCTCGGTCAGTCGACCCGTGGCACCTGGGTCTGCCCCGTGACCTCCTGCCAGCGGGCGTTCGACACTTTACGTGGCCTCAGGGTGCACATGGCCTGGCACAAGCGTCGTGGTGACGTCACCGCCACTTAGTGGCGAATGGCGGTTGTTGTTGTTGTTGTCTCTGTGTGTGAGTCTGTGTGAGTGTGTGAGTCTCTGTGTGTGAGTCTGTGTGAGTGTGTGGGTCTCTGTGTGTGTGAGTGTGTGAGTCTGTGTGAGTCTGTGTGTGAGTGTGTGAGTCTGTGTGAGTCTGTGTGTGTGAGTGTGTGTGAGTCTGTGTGAGTCTGTGTGTGTGAGTCTGTGTGTGTGAGTGTATGAGTCTCTGTGTATGTGTGAGTCTCTGTGTGAGTCTCTGTGTGTGAGTGTGTGAGTCTGTGTGAGTGTGTGAGTCTCTGTGTGTGTGAGTGTGACTCTGTGTGAGTGTGTGAGTCTGTGTGTGTGAGTGTGTGAGTCTCTGTGAGTCTGTGTGAGTCTCTGTGTGTGAGTCTGTGTAAGTCTCTGTGTGAGTCTCTGTGTGTGTGAGTCTCTGTGTGTGTGAGTCTCTGTGAGTCTCTGTGTGTGAGTCTGTGTAAGTCTCTGTGTGAGTCTGTGTGAGTCTCTGTGTGTGTGAGTGTGAGAGTCTGTGTGAGTGTGTGAGTCTCTGTGTGAGTGTGTGGGTCTCTGTGTGTGAGTGTGAGAGTCTGTGTGAGTGTGTGTGAGTCTGTTCGTGTGAGTGTGTGAGTCTCTGTGTGTGAGTCTCTGTGTGTGAGTGTGTGAGTCTCTGTGTGTGAGTGTGAGAGTCTGTGTGTGTGAGTGTGTGAGTCTCTGTGTGTGTGAGTCTGTGTGAGTCTCTGTGTGTGAGTCTGTGTAAGTCTCTTGTGTGAGTCAGTGTGAGTCTCTGTGTGTGTGAGTCTGTGTGAGTCTCTGTGTGTGAGTCTGTGTAAGTCTCTGTGTGAGTCTGTGTGAGTCTCTGTGTGTGTGAGTGTGAGGGTCTGTGTGAGTGTGTGAGTCTCTGTGTGAGTGTGTGGGTCTCTGTGTGTTAATGTGTGAGTCTCTGTGTGTGTGAGTGTGAGAGTCTGTGTGAGTGTGTGAGTCTCTGTGTGTGAGTGTGAGAGTCTGTGTGAGTGTGTGTGAGTCTGTGTGTGTGAGTGTATGTGAGTCTGTGTGTGTGCGTGAGTCTCTGTGTGTGAGTGAGTCTGTGTAAGTATCTGTGTGTGAGTCTGTGTGTGAGTGTGTGAGTCTGTGTGAGTCTCTGTGTGTGTGTGTGAGTGTGTGTGAGTGTGTGTGAGTCTGTGTGAGTCTGTGTGTCAGTGTGTGAGTCTCAGTGTGTGTGCCTGGATGTGAGTGTGTGTGAGTGTGTGTCATTGTGTGTGTGAGTCTGTATGTGTGTGAGTCTGTATATGTGTGATGTGCGTGTGTGAGTGTTTGAGTCTGTGTGAGTGTGTGTGTCTGTGTGAGTCTCTGTGTGTGAGAATGTGTGAGTCTGTGTGAGTGTGTGTGTCTGTGTGAGTCTCTGTGTGTGAGTCTCTGTGTGTGTGAGTCTGTGTGGGTCTGTGTGTGTATGTGAGTCTGTGTGAGTGTGTGTGTCTGTGTGAGTCTCTGTGTGTGAGTGTGTGAGTCTGTGTGAGTGTGTGTGTCTGTGTAGGTCTCTGTGTGTGAGAGTCTGTGTGAGTGTGTGTGTCTGTGTGAGTCTCTGTGTGTGAGTGTGTGAGTCTGTGTGAGTGTGTGTGTCTGTGTAGGTCTCTGTGTGTGAGAGTCTGTGTGAGTGTGTGTGAGTGTGTGTAAGTGTCAGTTTGTATCTGACTGTGTGTGAGTCTGTGTGTGTGTAGGTGTGTGTCTGAGTGTGTGTGGGGAGCGGTAGTGTAGCGGTTAGCGCACAGCGCTACGAACCACGGCCAACCAGTGACGATTATCTGAACCGGTCCTGGGCATCCCCTAGGTCGACTCAGCCTCAAATGAGTACCTGGTGCGGTGTGTAAACATCGTCATTGGGGAGACAAAGGCGGCCGGGCGTGATACTGACCACCCACCCCCTCGAGTGCCGTGTTGGCCTTCACAGGCGCTCGCTATCAGCACTTGCCCCAACAGTCTGGTAAGGCTATACGGGGGATCTTTGTCTTGCACGCGTGTGTGTGTGTGTGTATGTACGTATGAACACCGTCACGAGGAATACAAAGGCGGTGTGTGTGAGTCTGTGTGTGAACCTGTGTGCGAACCTGTGTCTGCATATGAATCTGTCTGTGTGTGTGTGAGTCTATGTGAGTCTGAGACCGTGTGTGAGTCTGCGTGTGAATCTGTCTACGTTTGAGTCTGTCTCTGTGTGTGAGTTTGTGTGTGAGTCTGTGAGGAGCGACGCTCACAACAACGAGCAGAGCGCCGGGCGGATAAAGCGCAGCAGGTTAGCAGGGTTGGGAGCACAGGTGGTGCATCTGCCAATAATCTCAGTCCACTCATAGCATCTGTGACGCTTCACGTGGCCTCAGGGTGCACCTAGCCTGGCACAAGCGCCGTGGTAACGTCACCGCCGCTTCGTGACGAATGGCTGCTGTTGTTGTGAATCTCTGTGTGTGTGTCCATCCGTGAGCGTGTATGTGTGGGGAGCGGTGGCGCAGCGATTAGCGCCCTGTGCTACGAACCGGACAACCCGAGTCCGATACCCGCTCACGGGCCAGCAATCGGTGACGAATATCGAAACCGGTGCCGGACCTCTCCTAGGTCGACTCAGCCTCAAAAGCGAGTCCCTGGGATGAGGTGCTTAAACGTTTATCAATGGGGAGACAAAGGCGGCCGAGCGCGTCGCTTGCCACAACCGCCTGCGCGAGGCGACACGCCGCTCGCTTAGCTTGCTCTGTGCGCGCTCTTTTGAGTGGCCCTCGCGTGTGTGTGTGTGCGTGTGTGTGTGTGTGCGCGTCCGCGTGTGTGTGTGCGCGCGTGTGTGTGTGCACGTGTGTGTGTCCGCGTGTATGTGTGCGCGCGTGTGTGTGCGCGCGTGTGTGCGTGCGCGTATGTGTCCGCGCGTGTGTGTGTGTATGAGCGCGCGTGTGTGTGTGAGCGCGCGTGTGTGTGTGTGCGCGCGTGTGTATGTGTGCGTGTGTGTGCGCGCGTGTGTGTGTTCGTGTGCGCGCGTGTGTGTGTGTGTATGTGCGCGCGCGTGTGTGTATGTATGTGCGCGCGTGTGTGTGTGCGCGTGTGTGTGTGTATGTGCGCGTGTGTGTGTGTATGTGCGCGTGTGTGTGCGCGCGTGTGTGTGTATGTGCGCGTGTGTGCGCGCGCGTGTGTGTGCGCGCGTGTGTATGTGTGCGCGTGTGCGCGTGTGTGTGTGTATGCGCGTGTGTGTGTGCGTGTGCGCGCGTGTGTGTGTATGTGCGCGCGCGTGTGTGTGTGTATGTGTGTATGTGCGTGTGTGTGTGTATGTGTGTATGTGCGCGCGCGTGTGTGTGTGTATGTGTGTATGTGCGTGTGTGTGTGGGCGTGTGCGCGCGTGTGTGTGTATGTGCGCGCGCGTGTGTGTGTGTATGTGTGTATGTGCGTGTGTGTGTGTATGTGTGTATGTGCGCGCGCGTGTGTGTGTGTATGTGTGTATGTGCGTGTGTGTGTGGGCGTGCGCGCGCGTGTGTGGAGGCGCGCGCGCGCGTGGGCTGCTGCTGCTGCTGCTCCGCTTGTGCAATCGCAGCGCGCGCGCGTTCGTGCGCGTGCGTGCGCGCGCGTGCGTGCCCGTGAAGAGAGAGGGAGGGAGGGAGGGGTTGGCGGGGGGGGTGGGGATAATTGAGAAAGAGGTGAGGGAGAGAGCGGTGGGGAGATGAGCCGAGGAGGAGAGGAGAGGGGGTGGAGGAGGATTGAGAGAAAGAGGTGAGAGGGAGGGAGGGAGGGAGACGATGAGGAGGAGATGGAGGAGGAGGCGAGGGGGGGGTGCGAGGAGGAGGTGAGTGGGGGAGGGGTTAGGAGTGGGGTGAGTGGGAGCGAGGAGGAGGAGTTTTCGACGACTCTGTCTAATTGCATGCGTGCAGGCGCGCGCAACCAACTCATTCCGGAGCCAGCCACTCGCTCCATTGAGTCCCAGAGCCACTGGCAGTCCGCAAACCGCAGTACACACACACAGTACACACACACAGTACACACACAGTACACACACACAGTACACACACAGTACACACACACAGTACACACACAGTACACACACACAGTACACACACAGTACACACTACACAGTACACACACAGTACACACACACAGTACACACACAGTGCACACACACAGTACACACACAGTACACACACACAGTACACACACAGTACACACACACAGTACACACACAGTACACACACACAGTACACACACAGTACACACACACAGTACACACACAGTACACACACACAGTACACACACAGTACACACACACAGTACACACACAGTACACACACACAGTACACACACACACACAGTACACACACACAGTACACACACACAGTACACACACAGTGCACACACACAGTACACACACAGTACACACACACAGTACACACACAGTACACACACACAGTACACACACAGTACACACACACAGTACACACACAGTACACACACACAGTGCACACACAGTACACACACACAGTACACACACAGTACACACACACACACAGTACACACTACACAGTACACACACACAGTACACACACAGTACACACACACAGTACACACACAGTACACACACACAGTACACACAGTACACACACACAGTACACACACAGTACACACACACAGTACACACACAGTACACACACACAGTACACACACAGTACACACAGTACACACACAGTACACACACAGTACACACACACAGTACACACACACACAGTACACACACAGTACACACACACAGTACACACACAGTGCACACACACAGTACACACACACAGTACACACACACAGTACACACACAGTACACACACACAGTACACAGTACACACACAGTACACACACACACACAGTACACACTACACAGTACACACACAGTACACACACACAGTACACACAGTGCACACACACAGTACACACACAGTACACACACACAGTACACACACAGTACACACACACACACAGTACACACTACACAGTACACACACAGTACACACACACAGTACACACACAGTGCACACACACAGTACACACACAGTACACACACACAGTACACACACACAGTACACAGTACACACACAGTACACACACACACAGTACACACTACACAGTACACACACAGTACACACACACAGTACACACACAGTGCACACACACAGTACACACACAGTACACACACACAGTACACACACAGTACACACACACAGTACACACTACACAGTACACACACAGTACACACACACAGTACACACACAGTGCACACACACAGTACACACACAGTACACACACACAGTACACACACACAGTACACACACAGTACACACACACAGTACACAGTACACACACAGTACACACACACACAGTACACACTACACAGTACACACACAGTGCAAACACACAGTACACACACAGTGCAAACACACAGTACACACACAGTACACTCACACAGTACACACACAGTGCAAACACACAGTACACACACAGTGCAAACACACAGTACACACACAGTACACTCACACAGTACACACACAGTGCAAACACACAGTACACACACAGTACACTCACACAGTACACACACAGTACACTCACACAGTACACACACAGTACACACACACAGTACACACACAGTACACACACAGTACACACACATAGTACACACACAGTACACACTACACAGTACACACACAGTACACACTACACAGTACACACACAGTACACACACACAGTACACACACAGTACACACACACAGTACACACACAGTACACACACATAGTACACACACAGTACACACTACACAGTACACACACAGTACACACACACAGTACACACACAGTACACACTACACAGTACACACACAGTACACACACAGTACACACACACAGTACACACACAGTACACACACACAGTACACACACAGTACACACACACAGTACACACACAGTACACACACACAGTACACACACAGTACACACACAGTACACACACACAGTACACACACAGTACACACACAGTACACACACACAGTACACACACAGTACACACACAGTACACACCACAGTACACACACACAGTACACACACAGTACACACACACAGTACACACACAGTACACACACACAGTACACACTACACAGTACACACACAGTACACACACACAGTACACACACAGTACACACACACAGTATACACACAGTACACACACATAGTACACACACAGTACACACTACACAGTACACACTACACAGTACACACTACACAGTACACACTACACAGTACACACACAGTACACACCACAGTACACACTACACAGTACACACACACAGTACACACACACAGTACACACACAGTACACACTACACACACAGTACACACACAGTACACACTACACAGTACACACACAGTACACACACACAGTACACACCACAGTACACACACACACAGCACACACACACAGTACACACACAGTACACACACACAGTACACACACAGTACACACACACACAGTACACACACAGTACACACACAGTACACACTACACAGTACACACTACACAGTACACACACAGTACACACTACACACACAGTACACACACAGTACACACTACACAGTACACACTACACAGTACACACTACACAGTACACACACACACTACACACAGTACACACACAGTATACACACACTACACACACACACAGTACACACACAGTACACACTACACAGTACACAGTACACACACAGTACACACTACACACACAGTACACACACAGTACACACTACACAGTACACACTACACAGTACACACTACACAGTACACACACACACTACACACAGTACACACACAGTATACACACACTACACACACACACAGTACACACACAGTACACACTACACAGTACACAGTACACACACAGTGCACACACAGTACACACTACACACACAGTACACTCACAATACACACTACACAGTACACACTACACACACAGTACACACTACACACACAGTACACACAACACACACAGTACACACACAGTACACACTATACACACAGTACACACACAGTACACACTACACACACAGTACACACTACACACACAGTACACACATAGTACACACACACAGTACACACTACACACACACAGTACACACACAGTACACACACAGTACACACACACAATACACAGTACACAGTACACACACAGTACACAATACACACACAGTACACACACAGTACACTCACAGTAGACACACACAGTACACACACACAGTACACACACAGGACACACACAGTACACACACACAGTACACACACAGTACACACACACAGTACACACACAGTACACACACACAGTACACACACACAGTACACACACAGTACACACACAGTACACACAGTACACACACACAGTACACACACAGTACACACACAGTACACACACACAGTACACAGTACACACACACAGTACACACACAGTACACACACAGTGCACACACACAGTACACACACAGTACACACACACAGTACACACACAGTACACACACACAGTACACAGTACACACACAGTACACACACACAGTACACACTACACAGTACACACACACAGTACACACACAGTGCACACACACAGTACACACACAGTACACACACACAGTACACACACAGTACACACACACAGTACACACTACACAGTACACACACAGTGCACACACACAGTACACACACAGTACACACACAGTGCACACACACAGTACACACACAGTACACACACACAGTACACACACAGTACACACACACAGTACACAGTACACACACAGTACACACACACAGTACACACTACACAGTACACACACACAGTACACACACAGTGCACACACACAGTACACACACAGTACACACACACAGTACACACACAGTACACACACACAGTACACACACAGTACACACACAGTGCACACACACAGTACACACACAGTGCACACACACAGTACACACACACAGTACACACACAGTGCACACACACAGTACACACACAGTACACACACACAGTACACACACACAGTACACACACAGTGCACACACACAGTACACACACAGTGCACACACACAGTACACACACAGTACACACACACAGTACACACACAGTACACACACACAGTACACACTACACAGTACACACACAGTGCACACACACAGTACACACACAGTACACACACACAGTACACACACACAGTACACAGTACACACACAGTACACACACACACACAGTACACACTACACAGTACACACACAGTACACACACACAGTACACACACAGTGCACACACACAGTACACACACAGTACACACACACAGTACACACACAGTACACACACACAGTACACACACAGTGCACACACACAGTACACACACAGTACACACACACAGTACACACACACAGTACACACACAGTACACACACAGTACACAGTACACACACAGTACACACACACACAGTACACACTACACAGTACACACACAGTACACACACACAGTACACACACAGTGCAAACACACAGTACACACACAGTACACTCACACAGTACACACACAGTACACTCACACAGTACACACACAGTACACACACACAGTACACACACACAGTACACACACATAGTACACACACAGTACACACACAGTACACACTACACAGTACACACACAGTTCACACACACAGTACACACACAGTACACACACACAGTACACACACAGTACACACACATAGTACACACACAGTACACACTACACAGTACACACACAGTACACACACACAGTACACACACAGTACACACTACACAGTACACACACAGTACACACACACAGTACACACACAGTACACACACACAGTACACACACAGTACACACACACAGTACACACACAGTACACACACACAGTACACACACAGTACACACACAGTACACACACACAGTACACACACAGTACACACACAGTACACACACACAGTACATACACAGTACACACACACAGTACACACACAGTACACACTACACACACAGTACACACTACACAGTACACACACACAGTACACACACACAGTACACACTACACAGTACACACTACACAGTACACACTACACAGTACACACTACACAGTACACACACAGTACACACACAGTACACACACACAGTACACACACAGTACACACTACACACACAGTACACACACAGTACACACCACAGTACACACTACACAGTACACACACACAGTACACACACACAGTACACACACAGTACACACTACACACACAGTACACACACAGTACACACTACACAGTACACACACAGTACACACACACAGTACACACCACAGTACACACACACAGCACACACACACAGTACACACACAGTACACACACACAGTACACACACAGTACACACACACAGTACACACACACAGTACACACTACACAGTACACACACAGTACACACACACAGTACACACACAGTACACACACACAGTACACACACATTACACACACAGTACACACTACACAGTACACACTACACAGTACACACACACAGTACACACTACACACACAGTACACACACAGTACACATTACACAGTACACACACACAGTACACACTACACAGTACACACACACACTACACACAGTACACACACAGTATACACACACTACACACACACACAGTACACACACAGTACACACTACACAGTACACAGTACACACACAGTGCACACACAGTACACACTACACACACAGTACACACAGTACACACACAATACACACTACACAGTACACACTACACACACAGTACACACTACACACACAGTACACACTACACACACAGTACACACTATACACACAGTACACACACAGTACACACTACACACACAGTACACACTACACACACAGTACACACACAGTACACACACACAGTACACACTACACACACACAGTACACACACAGTACACACACAGTACACACACACAATACACAGTACACAGTACACACACAGTACACAATACACACACAGTACACACACAGTACACAGTACACTCACAGTACACACACAGTACACTCACAGTACACACACACAGTACACACACACAGTACACACACACAGGACACACACAGTAAACACACACTACACACACAGTACACACACACACTACACACACACAGTACACACCCAGTACACACACAGGACACAGTACACACACAGCACACACACAGGGCACAGTACACACACAGTACACACACAGTACACACACAGTACACACACAGTACACAGTACACACAGTGCACACACACAGTGCACACAGTACACACACAGTACACACATTACACATACAGTACACACAGTACACACAGTACACAGTACACACAGTACACACACAGTACACACATTACACACACAGTATACACAGTGCACACACACAGTGCACACAGTACACACACAGTACACACATTACACACACAGTACACACAGTGCACACACACAGTGCACACAGTACACACACAGTACACACATTACACACACAGTACACACAGTACACACAGTACACAGTACACACAGTACACACACAGTACACACACAGTACACACAGTACACAGTACACACAGTACACACACACAGTACACACAGTGCACACACAGTACGCACACAGTCAGTGGTGTGTGTGATTGGTATGTGTGAGTGAGTGCTGTGTGTGACTGGTGTGTGTGAGTGGTGTGTGTGAGTGGGGTGTGTGAGTGGTGTGTGTGAGTGGTGTGTGAGTGGTGTGTGTGATTGGGGTGTGTGTGTGTGAGTGGTGTGTGTGAGTGGTGTGTGTGAGTGGGGTGTGTGAGTGGTGTGTGTGAGTGGTGTGTGAGTGGTGTGTGTGAGTGGGGTGTGTGTGTGTGAGTGGTGTGTGAGTGAGTGGTGTGTGTGAGTGGGGTGTGTGTGTGAGTGGTGTGTGTGTGTGTGAGTGGTGTGTGAGTGAGTGGTGTGTGTGAGTGGGGTGTGTGTGTGAGTGGGGTGTGTGTGTGTGAGTGGTGTGTGAGTGAGTGGTGTGTGTGATTGGGGTGTGTGTGTGAGTGGTGTGTGAGTGAGTGGTGTGTGTGATTGGGGTGTGTGTGTGAGTGGTGTGTGAGTGAGTGGTGTGTGTGATTGGGGTGTGTGTGTGAGTGGTGTGTGTGTGATTGGTATGTGTGAGTGAGTGCTGTGTGTGACTGGTGTGTGTGAGTGGTGTGTGTGAGTGGGGTGTGTGAGTGGTGTGTGTGAGTGGTGTGTGAGTGGTGTGTGTGAGTGGGGTGTGTGTGTGTGAGTGGTGTGTGAGTGAGTGGTGTGTGTGAGTGGGGTGTGTGTGTGAGTGGTGTGTGTGTGTGTGAGTGGTGTGTGAGTGAGTGGTGTGTGTGAGTGGGGTGTGTGTGTGAGTGGGGTGTGTGTGTGTGAGTGGTGTGTGAGTGAGTGGTGTGTGTGATTGGGGTGTGTGTGTGAGTGGTGTGTGTGTGAGTGGTGTGTGTGAGTGGGGTGTGTGAGTGGTGTGTGTGAGTGGTGTGTGAGTGGTGTGTGTGAGTGGGGTGTTTGTGTGAGTGGTGTGTGAGTGAGTGGTGTGTGTGAGTGGGGTGTGTGTGTGAGTGGTGTGTGTGTGAGTGGTGTGTGAGTGAGTGGTGTGTGTGAGTGGTGTGTGTGTGTGTGAGTGGTTTGTGATTGAGTGGTGTGTGTGTGTGAGTGGTGTGTATGTGTGTGTGAGTGGTGTGTGAGTGGTGTGTGTGTGTGAGTGGTGTGTGTGAGTGGTGTGTGTGTGTGTGCTGTGTGTGGGTGGTGTGTGTGTGAGTGGTGTGTGTGTGAGTGAGTGGTGTGTGTGAGTGGTGTGTGTGTGAGTGGTGTGTGTGAGTGAGTGGTGTGTGTGATTGTGAGTGGTGTGTTTGTGTGTGCTGTGTGTATGCGAGTGGTGTGTGTGTGTGTGCTGAGTGTGAGTGCTGTGTGTGTGCTGTATGCGAGTGGTGTGTGTGTATGTGTATGTGTGAGTGGTGTGTGTGAGTAAGTGTGAGTGGTGTGTGTGTGTGAGTGGTGTGTGTGCTGTGTGTATGTGAGTGGTGTGTGTGTGAGTGCTGTGTGAGTGGTATGTGTGTGTGTGAGTGGTGTGTGTGAGTGGTGTGTGAGTGGTGTGTGTGTGTGTGAGTGGTGTGTGTATGTGTGTGAGTGTGTGTGTGTGCTGTGTGTGAGTGGTGTGTGTGTATGTGAGTGGTGTGTGTGTGTGTATGTGTGTGAGTGTGTGTGCTGTGTGTGAGTGCTGTGTGTGTGTGTGAGTGGTGTGTGTGTGCTGTGTGTGAGTGGTGTGTGTGTGTGAGTGGTGTGTGTATGTGTGTGAGTGTGTGTGTGTGCTGTGTGTGAGTGGTGTGTGTGTATGTGAGTGGTGTGTGTGTGTGTATGTGTGTGAGTGTGTGTGCTGTGTGTGAGTGTGTGTGTGTGCTGTGTGTGAGTGCTGTGTGTGAGTGGTGTGTGTGTGAGTGGTGTGTGTGTGAGTGGTGTGTATGTGTGTGAGTGCTGTGTGTGAGTGCTGTGTGTGAGTGTGTGTGAGTGCTGTGTGTGTGAGTGTGTGTGAGTGCTGTGTGTGAGTGTGTGTGTGAGTGGTGTGTGTGTGAGTGGTGTGTATGTGTGTGTGAGTGCTGTGTGTGAGTGGTGTGTGTATGTGTGTGAGTGTGTGTGTGTGCTGTATGTGTGTGTGAGTGCTGTGTGTGAGTGGTGTGTGTGTGAGTGTGAGTGTGTGTGTGTGCTGCGTGTGAGTGGTGTGTATGTGAGTGTGAGTGGTGTGTGTGTGCTGTGTGTATGTGAGTGGTGTATGTGTGTGTGAGTGCTGTGTGTGAGTGTGTGTGTGTGAGTGGTGTGTGTGTGTGTATGTGTGTGAGTGTGTGTGAGTGGTGTGTATGTGTGTGTGAGTGGTGTGTATGTGTGTGTGAGTGGTGTGTATGTGAGTGTGAGTGGTGTGTGTGTGTGTGCTGTGTGTATGTGAGTGCTGTGTGTGAGTGGTGTGTGTGTATGTGTGTGAGTGTGTGTGTGTGCTGCGTGTGAGTGGTGTGTATGTGTGTGTGAGTGGTGTGTATGTGAGTGTGAGTGGTGTGTGTGTGTGTATGCGTGTGAGTGTGTGTGTGCTGTGTGTATGTGTGTGAGTTGTGTGTGTGTATGTGAGTGCTGTGTGTGAGTGTGTGTGTGTGTGTGTGAGTGGTGTGTGTGTGTGTGCTGTGTGTGAGTGTGTGTGTGCTGTGTGTGTGTGTGTGTGCTGTTTGTGTGTGTGTGTGCTGTGTGTGAGTGCTGTGTGTGCGTCTCCGGAGTGGTCGCGTCACGGTTACCGCGCTGCGCTACGAACCCGCCTACCCGAGTTCGATTCCCGTTCGCTGCCAACTCCAGTGGCAATTATCTGAACCGGTCCTAGGCCTCCCCTAGGTCGACTCAAATGAATACCTGGGGAGACAAAGGCGGCCGGGCGTGGCGGTGCTGGCCACCCGTCCCCGTCGTGAGCCGTGCCGGCTTTCACAGGTGCTGCTCGCTAACAGCACTTGCTCCAACAGTCTGTTGAGGCTGCACGGGGGACCTTTGTCTGTGTGCGTGTGCGTGTTTATGTGGGCGAGAGAATGAATGTGTGACAGTGGTGTTCGCGTCTTTGTCTGTGCGCGCGCGCGCGTGGAGCGGTGGTGCAGCGGTTAGGGCTGCTGCGCTTCGAAACGCGGCCACCCGAGTTCGATTCCCACTCGCGGCCAACATCAGTGACGATTATCTGAACCGGTCCTGGAACTCCCCTAGGTCGGCTCAGCCTCAAATGAGTACCTGGTGCGGTGCTTTAAAAAAACATCGCCACGAGGGAGACAAAGGCGACCGGGCGTGGTGCTCGCCACCCAACCTCCGTCGAGTGCCTTTGCTTGCCTTCATAGGTGCTCGCTAACAGCACTTACCCCAACAGGCTACACGGGGGATCTTTGTCTTTGTGTCTACACATGCATATGGCGTGAGTATGCACACATATAATTAATTATATATCATCACGCTCCAAGCTCGGAGGGTGGCGTTAACCTGTTTGTGTATGCACAAGTGCGTGTGTGAATGTGTGTGCGCCCGTGTGAGTGTGTCTGTGTATGTGCGTGTGTCTGTGTGTGTGTGAGAGTGTCTGTGTGCGCCCGTGTGAGTGTGTATGTGCGTGTGTCTGTGTGTGTGTGCGTGTGTCTGTGTGTGTGTGTGTGCGTGTGTCTTTGTGTGTGAGTGTGTCTTTGTGCGTGCGCGTGTGTGTGTGCGTGTGAGTGTGTGTCTGTGTATGTGCGTGTGAATGTGCGTGTGTCTGTGTGTGCGTTTGCCTGTGTATGTGAGTGTGCGTGTGTCTGTGTGTGCGTGTGAGTGTGTCTCTGTGTGTGCGTGTGTTTGTGTATGCAAATGTGTGTGTGTGTGAATGTGTGTGCGCGCGTGAGTGTGCCTTTTGGTGTGTAATCATGAGTATGTCTGTGTGTCTGTGTGTGTGCATGTGAGTGTGTGTCTGTGTGCTTGAAGGGTGGAGCGGTGATGTAGCGGTTAGCGCGCTGCGCTACGACCTCAACTTCGCTTCCAGCTCACGACCAACACCAGTGACGATTAACTGAACCGGTCCTGGGGCTCCCCAAGGTCGACTCAGCCTCAAATGAGTACCTGGTGCGGTGTGTAAACATTGCCACTGGGGAAGACAAAGGCGGCCGGGCGTGGTGCTGGCCACCCACCCCCTCGTGTACCGTGCCGGCCTTCATCGCTGCTCGCTAAAAGCACTTGCCCCAACAGTCTGTTAAGGCTATACGGGGGATCTTTGTCTTCGTTTCAGACGCGGCGGTGCAGTGGTTAGCGCGCTCACAGCGCTTTGAAACCGGCCACCCGGGTTTGATTCCAGGCCACGGGTAACATCAGTGGCGCGTAATATCCGCACACATCCCGGGCAGCCCAACAGGAATCACAGTGACCACTTCACAATGTGTCTGTACGTGTGTCTCCGTGTCCGTGTCCATGAGACGCACAGACGTACACCACAACGATCCGCCCTATAGCCTTAACATTGATCTGTTTAACTTTTCTCTACTTTGTACTGTTTGTTGTTGTCACGTTCTGACCCCGTGACCCCTACTGGACATCTCTGAAAAAAAGAGCTTGATGGCTCATCGGATTCCTCCGGTATGAATACTGATTCTGACTTTTGCTGCTAGCGAGTAGCACCTATGAAGGCCGGCACGGCACACGAGGGGGTGGGTGGCCAGCACCACGGCCGGCTGCCTTTGTCGCTCAAATGGCGATGTTTGCACACCGCACCAGGTACTCATTTGAGGCTGAGTGAACCTAGGAGAGGCCCAGGACCGGTTCAGATAATCGTCACTGGTCTTGACCGAGAGCGGGAATCGAACTCTGGTCGCACGAGTTTGTGGCGCATCGCGCTAACCGCTCCACTTCGCCCGACAACCTCAACAACAACCGTCGTTCGCCACTATGTGGCGGTGACGTCACCACGGCGTTTGTGCCAGGCTAGGTGCACTTTGAGGCCACGTCAAGTGTCGAAGGCTCGCTGCTGGGAGGAGGTCAGGGGACAGACCCATGGTGCCATGGGTCGACTGACTGAGATGACTGACAGATGCACCAACCGTGCCTCTCTTCTGTGACAACTCGCTGCGTTTTATCCGCCCGGTTCTCCGTTCGTTGTTGTGAGCGTCGCGCCTCCGCCCTCCGCTGTTGCTGGAGGGCGACTGCCTCCAACTGCCCAGTAGCGTCCTTCACGAGCCTCCTCCACAGAGGCCGATCTTGACACCGCCGGTATCAGCCCTCGGCAAATCCCACTCATCTCCACATCCTCCCGTACCGCATCACTCCATCTCTTCTCAGCCACAAACAAAGACAAAGATCCCCCGTATAGCCTTAACAGACTGTTGGGGCAAGTGCTGTTAGCGAGCACCTATGAAGGCCGGAACGGTACACGAGGGGGTGGGTGGCCAGCACCACGCCCGGCCGCCTTTGTCTCCCTAGTGATGATGTTTACACACCGCACCAGGTACTCATTTGAGGCTGAGTCGACCTAGGGGAGGCCCAGAACCGGTTCAGATAATCGTCACCGGTGTTGGTCGTGAGCGGGAATCGAACCCGGGTCGCCGGGTTCGTAGTGTAGCGCGCTAACCGCTACACCACCGCTCCCCACAAACACACACGTACACACACACAGACACACACGTACACACACACAGACACACACGGACACACACACAGACACACACGGACACACACACAGACACACACGGACACACACACAGACACACACGGACACACACACAGACACACACGGACACACACACAGACACACACGGACGCACACACAGACACACACGGACACGCACACAGACACACACGGACACACACACAGACACACACGGACGCGCACACAGACACACACGGACACGCACACAGACACACACGGACACGCACACAGACACACACGGACACGCAGTCACGCAAACGAACACGGGCGCACACGACGACTGTTCACACGTCGCCCCGGGGTCATCGCGTCCTGTCCAGGCTCGACTCCCGTTCCTGGCGCGCTCACGACCCCGGGGGTCACCGTCTCCAGGGGGGTCGTTCGAGACGATTGGCGACACGCGGGCGCGAACAAAATTGCCAAACGGCACGGCGGTCTCAAATCACCTCCCACCCCCCTCCTCCCTCCTCGCTCCCCGCTCGGCTCGGGGTAGAGGCGCGGGTCGCGCTCGCAGGCCGCGTGCCCCCCCCCCAACCCCCCCTGCTCGCAGACGAGAGGCCTCCGCTGCGGCGTGAGGCCCCAAGCCGGCGCGTCGGTCCACTCTCCACACTCGCTGGGGCAGATGTCTGTCGGCATTAGCGAGATTTGTCTCCCCTCGCCCGGTGGTGTGCAGGAGGGGTCTCGATCCCCGACCTTGAAGCCTGCTGCTGTATATTTGGAGTTTGCGTGTCTCTCTCGTCATCGTTATCATCACGGTGGCTAGGAGATGTTAACTACTTCGCCTTGTGTGCAGGAGGTCGTGGGTTCGAACCCGACACTGACGCCTGCTGCTGTATATTTGTAGTTTGCGTGTCTCTCTCTCATCATCACGGTGGCTAGGATATGTGAACTACCTCGCCTGGTGTACAGGAGGTCGTGGGTTCGATCCCGACCCTGACGCCTGCTGCTGTATATTTGGAGTTTGCTATGCCTCTCTCTCTCTCTCTCCCGCCCGGGGGTCGCGTGGGTTTTTCTCCGGGTCCTCCGGTCCCCCCCCACCCCCTCTACATTAAGAATCAACATCGCACGCGTTAAGAGAATAGTTCATTTTTCGATTTAAAGCTTTCGTGACTGCAGGGATTCATCTTCTTGGTTCTTTCGGTAAAGTCACGTAGAAGGAAAATAATAAAATAAAATAAAAAACACATAATAAAATAATTCTCACGACGTTTCGGCCACAACGCAAGCAGCCGTCTTCAGGTGGAGAACAGGTCTATTTTCCTTCTACGTGACTTTACCGAAAGAACCAAGGAGAGTATATTTCATGTAAATGCTGTCGCAAGGGGTCACCCGTTCGGCGCGTCTGTCTTTCGCTGAGTAAGCGCGATGACTGAATGAACGTTTGGAGTCGTTTGGTTGCTGCTGCTGCTGCTGCTGTGAATGTTCCACGTGATGATGATGATGACGATAAGAAGCCACTTCGCTCGAGATATCATCTGAAAAATAAAATAAAAGATCGCTAAATCTTGACCTAAAGCTTTCGTGACTGCAGTCACCGAAGATAGGTTTCGAAGAAAATAACAAACAACAAAACTACGACGCTTGTGTTCATCTTCTTGGTTCTTTCGGTAAAGTCACGTAGAATGGAAATAATACAAATAAAACACAATAAAATAATTATCACGACGTTTCGGCCACAACGCAAGCAGCCGTCCTCAGGTGAAGAACAGGTCTGTCTTCTCCTGTTCTGTCGAGAATACAAACCTGTTCTTCACCTGAGGACGGCTGCTTGCGTTGTGGCCGAAACGTCGTGAGAATAATTTTATTGTGTTGTATTTTTATTATTTTATTATTTCCATTCTACGTGACTTTACCGAAAGAACCAAGAAGATGAATCCCTGCAGTCACGAAAGAAGCTTTACATCGAAATTTGACGCTTGTGTTGTGATCGAAACGTCGTAGTTTTTGGTGATTTTTCCTTGAACCATCGACGTGACTTTACCGAAAGAGGCAAACAACATGAAGTTAGCTCGTTAAGAGGTGGAAGTACCCACACTTTACCCCACCGCATGCGAACTCACGTCTCCACGGTGGGTGGTAGTGAACCCCTTCACACGGCTCTGGGGATGCAACTACAGTAAGATGACAACTCCCACACGTGTTATGCCCCTTTATACCGGTAACCGGTTTTTTTTTTAGATGCGGTTACCGGTAATGCGAAAACCGAAATCCCCCGTCCATCATCGTCCCGTGTTTATACACCACGCCAGATAATCACTGTGTAACTAAACATATATTTTTGTTCCTGGCTAGTAAGTGTTATTTCCTAATAGCTCATGCCTCGAAAGTACAGAAAACGGCTGTTATTCCCCACAAACTTTGCTTTTGTGACCAGAACATTTATATTTTTAAATGTAGCTATTCAACGAGCAAACGCGGTGTGCATTTGTGTCATTCCTTCACGTCAAGTCCTGGTCGCAAAAGCAACGTTTGCGGGGAATAACATCCACCGTCTATACGTTTGATGCATAAGCAATTAGAAAACAACCCTACCCATGCACGCAGATCGTGTTACCTAGTTCGTACACATTTCAGGCTGAGTGGACCTAGAAGGGACCCAGATATTCGCCACGAATCTTGGCCGCGCCGGGAGTCGAACTCAGGGGGGGCAGCTTGTGAGCACAGTGCCACGGCGACTTGGTAGCCCCCCTCGCCCCCCCCCCCAGCCACTCCACAAGGCAATGTGTGCGAACTGTGCTGCACACACAACTACGAAGCTCCGTCTCACACCCTTCATGGTACTCTGGGGGCAAGTGCCGCGAGCGAGAACGCAAAACTCGCACGCGCACACTCACTCCGATACGTGCGCAGGCAGTGATAGAGACGCGCGCACACACAGGCAGTTACACACACGCATGCAGTGACACACACACGCATGCAGTGACACACACACGCAGGTAGTGACACACACACAGGCAGTGATAGACACACACACAGGCAGTGACACACACACAGGCAGTGATAGACACACACACAGGCAGTGACACACACACATGCAGTGACACACACACAGGCAGTGATACACACACACATGCAGTGACACACACACGCAGGTAGTGACACATACACAGGCAGTGACACACACACAGGCAGTGATACACACACACAGGCAGTGACACACACACAGGCAGTGATAGACACACACACAGGCAGTGACACACACACATGCAGTGACACACACACAGGCAGTGACACACACACATGCAGTGATAGACACACACACAGGCAGTGACACACACACAGGCAGTGATAGACACACACACAGGCAGTAATAGAGACACACACACAGGCAGTGACACACACACAGGCAGTGACACACACACAGGCAGTGATAGACACACACACAGGCAGTGACACACACACACAGGCAGTGATAGACACACACACAGGCAGTGATAGACACACACAGGCAGTGATAGACACACACACACACAGGCAGTGACACACACACAGGCAGTGACACACACACAGGCAGTGATAGACACACACACAGGCAGTGACACACACACACACAGGCAGTGATAGACACACACACACAGGCAGTGACACACACACACAGGCAGTGATAGACACACACACACAGGCAGTGACACACACACAGGCAGTGATAGACACACACACAGGCAGTGATAGACACACACACACAGGCAGTGATAGACACACACACACAGGCAGTGATAGACACACACACAGGCAGTGATAGACACACACACAGGCAGTGACACACACACAGGCAGTGACACACACACAGGCAGTGATAGACACACACACACAGGCAGTGACACACACACAGGCAGTGATAGACACACACACAGGCAGTGATAGACACACACACACAGGCAGTGATAGACACACACACAGGCAGTGATAGACACACACACAGGCAGTGACACACACACAGGCAGTGACACACACACAGGCAGTGATAGACACACACACACAGGCAGTGACACACACACAGGCAGTGATAGACACACACACAGGCAGTGACACACACACAGGCAGTGATAGACACACACACAGGCAGTGATAGACACACACACAGGCAGTGATAGACACACACACACAGGCAGTGATAGACACACACACACAGGCAGTGATAGACACACACACAGGCAGTGATAGACACACACACAGGCAGTGACACACACACAGGCAGTGACACACACACAGGCAGTGATAGACACACACACACAGGCAGTGACACACACACAGGCAGTGATAGATACACACACCCACCCACCCACACGCGCACGCACGAGGCTGCTCGCGGCTCGCGCGGATCCCTCCAACGCATTCATCGCTTCTGGAGGCGAGGGGCGCGCGCGCGCGTGCGGAGACACGGAGACACCGAGACACGGAGACAGGGACACACGGAGACACCGAGACACGGAGACACCGAGACACGGAGACAGGGACACACGGAGACACGGAGACACCGAGACACGGAGACACCGAGACACGGAGACAGGGACACACGGGGACACCGAGACACCGAGACACGGAGACACCGAGACAGGGACACACGGAGACACCGAGACACCGAGACACCGAGACAGGGACACACTGGGACACCGAGATGTAAGGGATACAGACATGGACGCAGAGACAGCGACACAGAGATAGACACAAACACCGATACGCGTACCCACACCGAGAGACAGAGCGCGAGAGCGAACCACTGTGGCAGAGAGAGAGAGAGAGACACGGAGACCTCGAGGAAGCGAGAGACGCGGACGCGGTGAGAGCAACTCGTTGAACTGCCGTGTGGCGATGTCACTGAAGGAACGAGACGGCGGTGGCGGTGCCTAGGAGCGGTGTGGCCGCCCCCTTGGGCTCGGAGGTGTTGCGCTCCTCATCCTCGTGTCCTCGTGCGGTGTGGCCGGGGAGATAGGTGGGGTGGGGGCTGACGGAATGATGCGGCCGTTGAAAAGCGGTGGGGCTGTACAAGCGGTCGACTGCTGGTGCGGTTGACGCGTGGTGGTGGTGGTGGTGGTGTGGAGGTGGGGGGGAGGAGGCCGGGGTGGTGGTTGGGGCTGCCCGCTCTATCGAGGCACGTGGTGCAATCCACGACCCCCTGCGTCGACCCGCGCTGCACACACGAGGAGAGACGAGAGAGGAGGCGCTGCTGCTGCTGCTGCTTCTGCTGCGGGGGTGCCCGTAGGGATCCCTTGACCCCCTCGACTGGGGTCCCAGACTACAAGGGGTTCGGGACCCCCCCCCCCCTCCCTGGAGGTGATCCTGGGGGGCGGAGGCGAGGGAGGCGGGGGAGGGGAGGGGGCACGGAGGCGCGGAGAGCAGAGGTGAGGAGCCCACCGGCGGCGCGACCACTCGCGACTCTCACCACGCGAGCGTTCAACCACGATCCCATCATCACCATCATCACCATCATCATCACCATCATCATCACCACCACCATCATCATCACCATCACCACCATCATCACCATCATCATCATCATCACCATCATCATCATCACCACCATCACCACCATCACCACCATCAGCATCATCATCATCATCATCACCATCATCACCATCATCACCACCATCATCATCACCACCACCATCACCACCATCACCACCATCACCATCACCACCATCACCATCATCACCATCATCACCACCATCATCATCACCACCACCATCATCACCATCACCATCATCACCACCATCATCACCATCATCACCATCATCACCATCATCATCACCACCATCATCACCATCACCATCATCACCATCATCACCACTATCACCACCATCACCACCATCACCACCATCATCACCATCATCACCATCATCATCACCACCATCATCACCATCACCATCATCACCATCATCACCACTATCACAACCATCACCACCATCACCACCATCATCATCACCATCATCACCACCACCACCACCATCATCACCATCATCACCATCATCACCACCATCATCATCACCACCACCATCACCACCATCACCATCACCACCATCATCACCATCATCACCATCATCACCATCATCACCATCATCATCACCACCATCATCACCATCACCATCACCATCATCACCATCATCACCACTATCACCACCATCACCACCATCACCACCATCATCATCACCATCACCATCATCACCATCACCACCACCACCACCATCATCACCACCATCACCATCACCACCATCATCACCACCATCAGCACCATCACCATCATCACCATCACCATCATCACCATCACCACCACCATCATCACCACCACCATCACCACCATCACCATCATCACCACCATCACCACCACCACCACCATCACCACCATCACCACCATCATCACCACCATCACCATCATGGTCTATCCACCGCTGGGTGAATGGCTCTCCGCGCCATCGCGACCTCGCCGTGCCGCTCGCTTCGTCGCTGAGTCGCAGTCCTTCCTTTGGGGGGGGGGGTCTCCCCCCGCCCCCCCCGCCCCTCCGACCCCCCCCCCCTTCGACCCCCCCCCCCCGCCCCTCCGACCCCCCCCCCCCCCCTTCGACCCCACGGCGTGGAGTTGTAACGGCGGTGCGTCCGATCGTCTCCGAACAGCGGACGAGGTGGGATGGTGTCCGTGCGTTCTTGAATCCTTCACCCCCCACCACCGCCTCCTCTGCGTTCTCGGTGTCATTCCCAGCACGCGGCTCCCTCCCTCCAGACGCATGCTTGCTTACTTTTCGAGCTTTTGTTCCCGCTTTTCCAGCGTTCAAACTATTTAAATACCTATAAACTCAGATTTGTGTTTTTGTTTTGCCAGTGGGTAAAGGCGCCACGGGGCTGTGGAGATATTTTTGTTCGTTTTCATTGTCAGCCAGAAGCGACCAGGCCATCGACCAATGATCGTTCAAGGAGAGTAGCTCATCGTCAATCATCATCACGTGGACATTCATAAGCAGTAGCCAAATAACTCTGAAATGTGGAGGGACTCAGGGGGAGGGTGGGGGGAGAGACAGGAAACCAGGAATACCGCCAGCATCGCCTGATGAAGCCGGTGACAGTAATCACCGGCGAAACGTCACAGTACTCAAGTTTCGATTTAAAGCTTTCGTGACTGCAGGGATTCATCTTCTTGGTTCTTTCGGTAAAGTCACGTAGAAGGGAAATAATAAAATAATAAAAATTTCTAAATAATAAAATAATTCTCACGACGTTTCGGCCACAACGCAAGCAGCCATCCTCAGTTAGAAGAACAGGTCTGTCGGAAAGACAGCGTCTCACGCTTCAGATGCTGTCTTTCCGACAGACCTGTTCTTCACCTGAGGACGGCTGCTTGCGTTGTGGCCGAAACGTCGTGAGAATTATTTTATTATGTTTTATTTTTATTATTTTATTATTTCCCTTCTACGTGACTTTACCGAAAAAACCAAGAAGAGTACTCAAGTTGTACATGCTGTGTTTTTTTTTTGCTGAAGTAGTAACTAACCGTGCACGGTTTAACACGAAGGCTTTCGCGACCCAAATCATCCATAATGCAGGTTTTTATGCGTCGTTAATCCCGCCACCATCCGGCACAGTCAACTGGTAAGGTTTGTCGCTTCAACACAACGTGCCAATTCTAGATTTGAAGCTTTCGTGACTGCAATGATTCATATTCTTAGGTTTTTTTCCGGTAAAGTCACGTAGGTAAAAACATAAAAAAGTAAAATAAAATAAAAAATATTTTAATGTTTTTACCTACGTGACTTTACCGAAAAAACCTACGAATACAACGTGCCAATTCGTTACGTGTGCAGCGCACCGATTGCGTGTCGGAGAGCAAATCCACGACGCTTCATTGCGCACGTTTTGTTAACGTGACACACCTTACGGATTGGATGTGTGACAGACTGGTGGTGATGGGTTCACGACACATTTATACTCAAGCGATCCAACCCCCTAACAACAAAAAAAACCCAACTTTATCATTCCAAATATACAGCAGCAGGCGTCAGGGTCGCGATCACACCCACGACCTCCTGTGTGCCCAGGCGAGGCAGTTAAAATCTCCTTGCAACCGTGACGCATGCATGCATTGCCTTTGAAACAACAACAACAACATCATGCAAACTACAAATATACCGCAGGCGTCAGGGTCGGGATCGAACGTGCATACCAGGCGAGGTAGTTAACATCTCCTAAACAACAGCGGGAGGACAGAGCTTGGTGTGGAGTCAACAGATTGCACCCTTCGTCACAATGCCTCAGCCGGCTGTCTGTCTGCCATCAGCAGAGCACGGCAGCCGGGGGACACGCGGACGAATCGGCACCTGCGCTCCACTTTCGTCACTTTCATCAATGTTTGATGACCGGTCCGACTTCAAGAATTGTTCTCGGAATACAGGCAGCAACAGCAGCAATAGCAGCAGCAACAGCAGCAGCAGCAATAGCACAGCAGCATCAACAATAGCAGCAAAACGCGCGCGTATTTTCAGGTTTGCTCATCCGAACAGAGATGCAGCCGCATGCTCCTCATCGATGGCGCCACGGTGGCTAGGAGATGTTAACTACCTCGCCTGGTATACAGGAAGTCGTGGCTTCGATCCCAGCCCTGAAGCTTGCTGCTGCTGTATATTTGGAGGTTGCGTGTCTCTCTCTCATCATCATCATCACGGTGGCTATGAGATGTTAACTACCTCGCCTGGTATACAGGAAGTCGTGGCTTCGATCCCAGCCCTGACGCCTGCTGCTGCTGCTGTATATTTAGAGGTTGCGTGTCTCTCTCTCATCATCATCATCATCACGGTGGCTATGAAATGTTAACTACCTCGCCTAGTATACAGGAGGTCGTGGCTTCGATCCCAGCCCTGACGCCTGCTGCTGCTGTATATTTAGAGGTTGCGTGTCTCTCTCTCATCATCATCACGGTGGCTAGGAGATGTTAACTACCTCGCCTGGTATACAGGAGGTCGTGGGTTCGATCCCAGCCCTGAAGCCTGCTGCTGCTGTATATTTGGAGGTTGCGTGTCTCTCTCTCTCGTGTGGATTATTCTCTGGGTCCGCCGGTTTTTTTCCCTCTACATTAATAAACACGCGTTTAGATAATTTGGCTGCGGGACATTTCTACGTGATAAGCCACTTCGTTGAGCTATTATTTGTGGCCAGGTTGCATCTGAAAAAGAGCCGTATAGTTCAGTGGGCCTTATCTGGTAAAATGTAAACAGACGAGTTTTGTATCTGGAAAGGCATTGTTGTCGTTTTATATGACTGGGGCTCTTGTTTGCTGATGCAGCCGCAGGATGCACACGGATCTCATATATATAGAAACGCCACAACAGCCACGGATGTGAAGTTAAGTGATGTTCGACAAGGGCTGGAGATCTGAGTGATTGATGTCAACTCGAGTGATGTTCTATAAAGCCTTGAAAACCGAGTGACTGATGTCAACTCTAGCGATGTTCTAGAAGGGCTAGAGATCTGAGTGACTGATTTAAATTCGAGTGATGTTCCAGAAGGGCTAGAGATCTGAGTGACTGATGTCAACTCTAGCGATGTCTTAGAAGGGCTGGAAATCTGAGTGACTGATGTAAACTCTAGTGATTTGCTATAAAGGCTTGTGAACCGAGTGACTGATGTCAACTCTAGTGATGCTCTCGAAGGGTTGGAGATCTGAGTGACTGATTTAAACTCTAGTGATATTCTAAAAGGGCTGGAGATCTGAGTGACTGCTTTAAACGCTAGTGATGTTCTAGAAGGGCTGGAGATCTGAGTGACTGAATTAAACTCTAGTGATATTCTAGAAGGGATGGAGATCTAAGTGACTGATGTCAACTCTAGTGATGCTACTCTTTGGTTCTTTCGGTAAAGTCACGTAGAAAGAAATAAAATAAAATAATAATAAAATACGACGTTTCGATTGCAACACAAGCAACCATCATCAGGTTCAAATGAATGAGAAAACAAACATAGTCAACTTTGAAATATAATGCAATACAGCACAGAGAGTCGGTCAACACAGCAGTCAACACCCCACCTGGTTGATTACGTTCTTCCAAAGATTGCTAAATTTGAGAGAGAGGCAAAACACAGACACGGAGACACACAGACAGACACACAAGCAGAGAGAGACTCACACAGAGACACACAGAGAGAGACACACACATAGACACACAGAAAGACAACGTATCTGTGTCGAGGCCTTAAATAGAGAGAGAGGGGGGATCAGAGGGGGAGTTGTGTAGAATTACTGCCCATAGCGGCCGGAGGAGAGAATGGACTTATTAACAAGCACGGAACAAGCAAATTTAGTAAAATTTGAAAGTGTCATGCAATGCAACACAGAGATTCGGTTAGCACACCGTTGACGCATAGCCTGGTTGATTACGTTCTTCCAAAGATTGCTAAATTAGAAGTTAAGTGTGAAACAAACAAGCACGGCAAACCCTCCCGTAGAGGAGTGATGTTCTATGAAGGCTAGAGAACCGAGTGACTGATGTCAACTCTAGTGATGTTGATAATAGGTTTTTTACCCTTCTATCTGGCAACAAAACTGACACCCTTTTTACGAGGAGTCATGTTTGCATAGACCACAATACCAGCAGTCGTAATGCAAACAAAAAACACAACTCTGATAATGTATGCACTGTCCTTGAAGTTGATTGGTCAACACCCGAGACAGCTTTCCTTAGAGCCTAGTCTCACATGGTGTTGGACCAGATGACTCCAAAAGGCGCACAACTCAAAGACAATGCACCATCAGAGTATGAGAGCTCGGGGTAAGCATTTACACCATTGGAACTTCATTTGCCAGTAAAAAAATATGATATTTGGTTTTTTACCCTTTTATCTGGCAACAAAACGTACACCTTTCTAGTGATGTTCTAGAAGGGCTGGGGATTTGAGTGACTGATGTCATATGCTTAGGTTTTTTCGGTAAAGTCACGTAGGTAAAAACATTAAAAAAGTAAAATAAAATAAAATAAAAATCACGACGTTTCGGAGGCAACACAAGCTTCCGTCTTCAGGTGGTACCGTCACAGCCACGGTACCACCTGAAGGCGGAAGCTTGTGTTGCCTCCGAAACGTCGTGATTTTTATTTTATTTTACTTTTTTAATGTTTTTACCTACGTGACTTTATCGAAAAAACCTAAGCATATGAATCATTGCAGTCACGAAAGCTTCAAATCTAGACTGATGTCATCTCGAGTGATGGTTATTCTATGGGTCTTTCGGTAAAGCCACGTAGATCGAAAAAGAATAATAAAAATATCACGACGTTTCGATCGCAACACAAGCAATCGTCTTCAGGTGAAAAAAAAATGCAGCTCGGCTATATCTTCATGTTCTAGAAGGGCTGGAGCATGTGTCTTGTCGGTGTGGCTTTCTAATCGCGACAGCTCTGGAGGTTTGATCGCTTTCACTCCGAGGGCAGGGTGAGGGTCCAACTCTAAGTATCACGCAAAACACTTTCAAATGATACCATCTCGGTCATCATCATCATCGCCGTCGTAATCAGCCCAGTAGCATTTTTCACGAGCCTCCTCCACAGAGGCTGATCTTGACACCACTGGCACCGGCAATCGGCCATTGCAATCAGCTCCACATCTTTCTTTATCACATCAGCTCCATCTCTTCTCTAGCCTGTGTCGCGCCCGTTTAACCTGCTCTATGGAGCCAGGCATAAGCTGCTTAGGCATGCGGTGGCTGGGCATGCAGGCTACATGACCCAGCCAAAGCAGCCTTACCTGCCGGAAGAGGTCACTGATGGGACCGTGTCTGGATCTTTCTCGGATCTGTGAGCTCACACAGTATAGTCTTGTTAAACCCAGAATTGATCGTAGGCAGGCCAGCCAGAATGTTTCACACCGGCGGCGATGTTCTGTCAGAAGCATCAAGATTTCGCAAGCATGGAGAAGGGGGGGGGGGAGCATGACCGTGGCCGAGAAGAGCCGAAGTTTCGTATGGAGCAATAGACCAGGTAGCTTCCGTACAGCGTGAAGCAGCTGATTACACGTGTTTAGGAGTGAGCTGGTCATTAGCACACTGCCCATATATGGGAACTCCTGCCCTGTAAACGAAACTATCTGCTAAAACAACGCAATGTTTTATTTTACCTATATAGCTCTTTTTCAGACGCGACTCGGAAACAAATGATGGCTCAACGAAGTGGCTTATCATGTGGAAATGTATAGCAGCCAAATACTCAAAACGCGTAATGTTGATTCCAAATGTGGTGGGGGGGGAGGGGGGAACCGGAGGACCCGGAGAAAAATCCACGCGACCACGGGGAGAACTTTCAAACTCCAAATATACAGCAGCAGCAGCAGCAGGCGTCAGGGTCGCAATCGATCCCACGACCTCCTGTATACCAGGCGAGGTTTTACTCACAAAGAGCGGAGGGTCTCGATGGCGTTCCCGTGCCCCGGGGCAGATGCGTGACGTTGGTGGGGGTCGGTGGGGGGCGGGGGGTTCAGCAGGGGCGTCACAAGCGACTCAGTGTGAGCAAAAATGGCATCAGCGTCATCCGCGGTGTACGGCGCGAAAGAAGTTCAACACACATAGTAGTAGGCTTTTACCCTTTGCACTGGTACAAAAACTGACACCTTTATACAAGGCATCATGTTTGCAATAACCACAACACAAGCAGTCAAAATGCAAACAAAAATAAACAACTCTGATAATGATAATGATATGCACTGTCCTTGAAGTTGATTGGTCCACACCCGAGACAGCTTTTCTTAGAACCTAGTCTCCATTGGTGTTGGACCAGATGACGCCAAAAGGCGTACAATTCACAAACAGTGCACTTTCAGAGTATTGAGAGCTCGGGGTAAGCATTTACACTATGAGACCTCAACACACGTACACACACGCACACGCAGAGCGCGCTGATAATGCGACTCTCACAACGCAGGGGACGGAGCACAATGGGAGGGAGGGAAAAGTGATGGAGCAATTAAAGGATCATCAGCATCCATCACATGGTCGACGCCAGTCGGAATCCATCGCTTGGCAGCATCTGAATCATCGATCAGCCCTCCCATTGTATCTGCACCGAGATGGATATTCCACCAGCCATGGGAAGCTTTTGCAACTAAGGGGGTTAAAGAATATGTTGAATAGTGTAGGGGGCCAAGAGGACACCCCTGTCGCACCACAAGATGAACAGGGAATGGCTTTGACTCCCCGGGATACGTAACTTTACCCGCCCCTTAATGATTGTGAGCTGGGGAATCAGGGACACCCCAAAATGCACGAAGCACAGCAAGGAGCCCAGAGGCGAGGCCAATAAAGCAGAGTTTGTTGGTCCGGTTGAAATCCTCCACAACATCGGCTGTAGCAGATGGACAGAGAATAGGGGCATCCGTGCAGGACCACCCCGGCCTGAAAACCACTTTGGGGCTCTGCAAGCCTCTCCTCAGGGGGACGATCTTCAATAATCCTTGCCAGGACCTTTCCCAGCCTCACACTGAGAAAAGAGATCACGTGGAAATTATTGGTGTGTGTGTGTGTGTGCATGCAAAGACCCCGCGTCTAGCCTTAACAGAATGTTGGGGCAAGTGCTGTTAGCGAGCGCCTATGAAGGCCGGAACGGCACACGAGGGGGTGGGTGGCCAGCACCACGCCCGGACTCATTTGTCTCTCCGATTCAGTTGATCGTCACTGGTGTTGGCCGTGATCGGGAATAGAAATCGTGTCGCTTGGATGAGTAGCGCAACGTGCCAACCGTTGCACCACCGCTCGTAAAGACGCACGCACGCACACACGCACGCACACTCACAAACTTACTCATGGACGCACACGTCACCCATCACCAACTCAGACACCCACACCCACGCGTGCGAATTCAAGACGCCCACTCGCACACATGTAATTACACACACACACACGACAACAGGCAGTCACGCACACTCACCCCTACACACACACAGGCAGACACGCACACTCACCCCCTATACACACACGCACACAGGCAGACACGCACACTCACCCCCTATACACACACGCACACACACAGGCAGACACGCACACTCACCCCCTACACACACACGCCCACTCGCACACATGCAATAACACACACCCTCGCACACATGCAATAACACACACACGCAATCGTGCACGGACACGCTTATACACAGGCAATCGTACCCGCGGCATGCAGGATTACACAAAAAGACAAAGAGCCCCCGTATAGTCTTGGCAGACTGTTGCGGCAAGTGCGATTAGCGAGCAGTACCCATAAAGGTTGGAACGACACACCGGGGGGAAGTGGGTGGTCAACACCACGCCCGGCCGCCTTTGTCTCCCCACACACACCGCACCAGGGACTCATTGAGGCTGAGTTGACCTAGGGGAGGCCCAGACACCGGTTCAAATAATCGTCACTGGCGTTGCGCCTGAGCGCGAATCGAACTCGGGTCGCCAGGTTCGTCGCGCAGCGCGCAAACCGCTACACCACCGCTCCCCACACACACACACGCACACACAGACAGCACACACAAAAAGATCCCCCGTGTAGCCTTAACAGACTGTAGGGGCAAGTGCTGTTAGCGAGCACCTATGAAGGCCAGAACGGTACACGAGGGGGTGGGTGGCCAGCTCCACGCCCGACCGCCTTTGTCTCTCCAGTGGCGATGTTTACCGCACCGGGTACTCATTTGAGGCTGAGTCGACCTAGGGGAGGCCCAGAACCGGTTCAGATAATCGTCACTGGTGTTGGCCGTGAGCGGGAATCGAACCTGGGTCGCCGGGTTCATAGCGCAGCGCGCTAACCGCTACACAACCGCTCCCCACGCACACACTCAGGCACACACAGACATACACAGGCACATACACATAGGCACACACACACAGGCACACACATACACACAGGCACGCGCACACACAGGCACGCGCACACACAGGCGCGCACACACAGGCACACACACACAGGCACACACAGACACACACCCACACAGGCACACACACACAGGCACACACAGACATACACACACAGACATACACACACAGACATACACAGGCACACACACACAGTCACACACACACACACAGGCACACACAGGCACACACACACAGGCACACACACAGGCACACACACAGGCACACACACATAGGTACACACACAGGCACACACACACAGGCACACACACACAGGCACACACACACAGGCACACACACAGGCACACACACACACATAGGTACACACACAGGCACACACACACACAGGCACACACACACAGGCACACACACAGGCACACACACACAGGCACGCACACAGGCACACACACAGGCACACACACAGGCACACACACAGGCACGCGCACAGGCACACACACAGGCACACACAGACACACACACACAGGCACACACACACAGGCACACAGGCACACACACAGGCACACACACACACAGGCACACACACAGGCACACACACACAGGCACACACACACACACAGGCACACACACGCAGGCACACATACACACACAGGCACACACACACACAGGCACACACACACAGGCACACACACACACAGGCACACACACACAGGCACACACACACAGGCACACACACACACACAGGCACACACACACAGGCACACACACACAGGCACACACACACAGACACACACACACAGGCACACACACACACAGGCACACAGGCACACACACAGGCACACACAGGCACACACACAGGCACACACACACAGGCACACACACACACACAGGCACACACACGCAGGCACACATACACACACAGGCACACACACACACAGGCACACACACACAGGCACACACACACACAGGCACACACACAGGCACACACACACAGGCACACACACACAGGCACACACACACAGGCACACACACACAGGCACACACACACACAGGCACACACACACAGGCACGCGCACACAGGCACGCGCACAGGCACACACACACAGGCACACACACAGGCACACATACACACACAGGCACACACACACACAGGCACACACACACAGGCACACACACACACAGGCACACACACAGGCACACACACAGGCACACACACAGGCACACACACACAGGCACACACACACAGGCACACACACACAGACACACACACACAGGCACACACACACACAGGCACACAGGCACACACACAGGCACACACACACACAGGCACACACACAGGCACACACACACAGGCACACACACACACACAGGCACACACACACACACAGGCACACACACACAGGCACGCGCACAGGCGGGCGTGCGCACACTCCCACGCGCGCACCACACGTGAGTCGCATGCTTCTCCTGTGCCAGCTGATGCGCGTGCCTGCTGCATGTCTAATGCGTCTGCAGCTCCATCCACTCACTCCGGGGGGGCTGGCTGGGGGGGGGGGGCACGGGGGAGGGTGGGGGAGCACGGGGGAGGGTGGGGGGGGCACGGGGGAGGGTGGGGGGGGGGCACGGGGGAGGGTGGGGGGCACGGGGAGGGTGGGGGAGCCCAGTTGACTCCCGTGTGGAACGTGTTTATGTTGGTGCCACGCTATTGTACACGTGTGTGTACACGTACATACACGTATATGTACGTACATGTGTGTACGTGTGTACACGTGTGTGTACGTACATGTGTGTACGTGTGTACACGTGTGTGTACATGTGTGTACACGTGTGTGTGTACATGTACACGTGTATACACGTGTGTGTGTACATGCCTGTGCATGCGTGGATACGTGTCTACGTTATTGTACACGTGTGTACATGTGTGTATGCTATTGTACACGTGTGTACATGTGTGTATGCTATTGTACACGTGTGTACACGTGTGTGTGTGTGTGCGCGCGCCCAAGGGTTCTTCAAATTGTGTATTGGATATTTACCGGTAACCGGAATAACTAAGCCGGTAAACCGGTTACCGGTTAGCAACACGCGCCTATAGAAAGGGGGGAGGGGGTGGTGGGGGAACCTCCTCGCAAACAAAACAAACGCGGAGCCTGGAGCTCCTCATCAGCTGGTAACGAAGCGAGCAGCAGCAGCAGCAGCAGAAGCAGCAGCAGAAGCAGAAGCAGCAGCAGAAGCAGCAGAAGCAGCAGAAGCAGCAGCAGCAGAAGCAGCAGCAGCAGCAGAAGCAGCAGCAGCAGAAGCAGCAGCAGAAGCATCAGCAGCAGCAGAAGCAGCAGCAAAAGCAGCAGCAGCAGAAGCAGCAGCAGCAGAAGCAGCAGCAGCAGAAGCAGCAGCAGGAGCAGCAGCAGCAGCAAAAGCAGCAGCAGAAGCAGCAGCAGAAGCAGCAGCAGAAGCAGCAGCAGCAGCAGCAGCAGCAGCAAAAGCAGCAGCAGAAGCAGCAGCAGCAGCAGAAGCAGCAGCAGAAGCAGCAGCAGAAGCAGCAGCAGCAGAAGCAGCAGCAGAAGCAGCAGCAGAAGCAGCAGCAGCAGAAGCAGCAGCAGAAGCAGCAGCAGCAGAAGCAGCAGAAGCAGCAGAAGCAGCAGCAGCAAAAGCAGCAGAAGCAGCAGCAGAAGCAGCAGCAGCAGAAGCAGCAGCAGCAGCAGAAGCAGCAGCAGCAGAAGCAGCAGCAGCAGAAGCAGCAGCAGCAGAAGCAGCAGAAGCAGCAGCAGAAGCAGCAGCAGCAGAAGCAGCAGCAGCAGAAGCAGAAGCAGCAGAAGCAGCAGAAGCAGCAGAAGCAGCAGCAGGAGCAGCAGCAGCAGAAGCAGCAGCAGCAGAAGCAGAAGCAGCAGAAGCAGCAGAAGCAGCAGAAGCAGCAGCAGCAGAAGCAGCAGAAGCAGAAGCAGCAGAAGCAGCAGAAGCAGAAGCAGCAGAAGCAGAAGCAGCAGAAGCAGCAGCAGCAGAAGCAGCAGAAGCAGAAGCAGCAGCAGAAGCAGAAGCAGCAGAAGCAGCAGAAGCAGCAGCAGAAGCAGCAGCAGCAGAAGCAGCAGCAGCAGAAGCAGCAGCAGAAGCAGCAGCAGCAGAAGCAGCAGAAGCAGCAGCAGAAGCAGCAGCAGCAGAAGCAGCAGCAGCAGAAGCAGCAGCAGCAAAAGCAGCAGAAGCAGCAGCAGAAGCAGCAGCAGCAGAAGCAGCAGCAGCAGAAGCAGAAGCAGCAGAAGCAGCAGAAGCAGCAGAAGCAGCAGCAGGAGCAGCAGCAGCAGAAGCAGCAGCAGCAGAAGCAGAAGCAGCAGAAGCAGCAGAAGCAGCAGAAGCAGCAGAAGCAGAAGCAGCAGAAGCAGCAGAAGCAGAAGCAGCAGAAGCAGAAGCAGCAGAAGCAGCAGCAGCAGAAGCAGCAGAAGCAGAAGCAGCAGCAGAAGCAGAAGCAGCAGAAGCAGCAGAAGCAGCAGCAGAAGCAGCAGAAGCAGCAGCAGCAGCAGCAGCAGAAGCAGCAGAAGCAGCAGAAGCAGCAGCAAAAGCAGCAGCAGCAGAAGCAGCAGCAGCAGCAGCAGAAGCAGCAGAAGCAGCAGAAGCAGCAGCAGCAGCAGAAGCAGAAGCAGCAGAAGCAGCAGAATCAGCAGCAGCAGAAGCAGCAGAAGCAGCAGAAGCAGCAGCAGCAGAATCAGCAGCAGAAGCAGAAGCAGCAGAAGCAGCAGAAGCAGAAGCAGCAGAAGCAGCAGAAGCAGCAGCAGCAGCAGAATCAGCAGCAGCAGAAGCAGCAGAAGCAGCAGCAGCAGAAGCAGCAGAAGCAGCAGAAGCAGCAGCAGCAGAAGCAGCAGCAGCAGCAGCAGGCGACTCGCGACCCACAGGCGCTGGTTCCTATTCGTCTCATGGCGCGGCAGCTGAAACAATGGGGGCCATTGGGGGGTTGGGGTGGGGGTAGGGGGGGCGGGTTGGGGTGGGGGGTAGGGGGGGGGGCGGGTAGGGGGGGCGGGGGTGACGTCACAGTGAGTCGCTCCGAAAATTCCACCGGAATCGGTTATGGGTTTGCTCAATTTTTCTGAACCGGTAACCGATTCGTAAATCGGTGCACACACACACACGTGTGTGTGTGTGTGCACCCCCCTTCTATAGGCACGTGTGTGTACACCGATTTCCGAATCGGTTACCGGTTCAGAAAAATGAGCAAACACACACGTGTGTGTACATGCATGTACACGTATATGTACGTACATGTGTGTGCACGTGTGTGTACGTGCATGTGTGTGCACGTGTGTGTACGTGCATGTGTGTACGTGTGTACATGCGTGTGTGCGCGCCTTAGGGTTACAACCCTTCATAGGCGCTGCTCGCTAAAAGCGCTTGCCCCGACACTGCTAAAGGCTGTACGGGGGTACTTTTGTCTCTTTGTGTGTGTGTGCGTATCTCTGTGGGCGTGCATATCTGAGTGCATCATTGTGTGTCTGTGTATGTTAGTTGCGTCTGTGTATGTGGGGGAGGGGCTGTGGTGTAGTGGTTAGCACGCTGACCCGAGTTCGATTACCACTCACGGCCAACACCAATTACAATTATTTGAAACGGTCCTGGGCCTCCCCTAGGTCGACTCAGCCTCAACTTAAAACCTGGTGTGGTGTGTAAACATCGCCACTAGGGAGACGAAGGCGGTCGGGCGTGGTAATGGCCACCCACTCCCTCGTGTGCTGTGCCGGCCTTCATAGGTGTTCGCTAACAGCACTTATCCCAAACATATGTGAAGTCTACACGGGGGATCTTTGTCATTGTGTCTTTGTGTTCGATTTCAACTTACGGCCAAGATCGGTGACTATTATCTGAACCGGTCCTGGGCTTCTCCTAGGTCGACTCAGCCTCACAATGGGTACCTGGGGATATTTGTTATGCTGTGCCCGGCCTTCTGAGATGTTAACTACCTTGCCTGGTATGCAGAAGGTCAGTGGGTTCGATCCCGACCCTGACGCCTGGATGCTCTGTAGTCTCTCTCTAGCCGTGGTTGCGTGAATTTTCCTCCGGGTTTATTGCTCCACATTTACAATCGACATTGAGTTGTGATTTGCGGCCAGGTCGCTTCTGAAAAAGTGCTACATAGTTTAGTTGGGCCTTAGCCTGGTAAAATAAAATAACAAAAAAATAGTAGAAATCGTGGTAATGATTGTGAGCAGGGAGTCGTGGACCACGAAATCACGAGGAACAACCCAGAGCCCTGGTTGCTTGACGGTATCGTAGACCTTGACCAGAGATGTAGATCACGTTGAAGTCCTCGGCAAGATGCTTTTCCCTGCCACCTTAGAACCAGGGCGGTCCCTCTTCTCATCGCAGGGGGACTCACCAGGGCATCGTTCTGAGAATCTCGTCCCGTGGACCACACGGTCGTGATTCGTGCCGGATGAAGCCGGGGCTTGTAGCATATGATGTTATCAAGGGAACCTAAATAAAAAAAACCCATAAACATCAAAACACAAATTTTTTACTTGGATAGTAAAGTAATTTTATTTTTGCATTTGCTATACAGCCAGATAATACGACAAATCGCTAACCTTAAACACCCAGTCGTTCATAAAAGTTGAAGGCGGTATAGTACTATCGTAATAGAGCAAGAGCGGAATCACTGAACCGGAATTGATAGCTTTGAAGCATTTAGCGCGGGGCCCTTGAAAGTGCGGGGCCCGTAGCATTTGTAGCTACTTCTGCTACGAGGATAATCCAGCACTGGTCGTGATGATGTCAGATACAAACACACACACACACACATTAGTTTTGTTTGTCTACACGTGGCCGGCTGTGTCAGGCTATGCGTGTGCATGTGGGAAATGCTGCAAGAAAACCGCGGCAGGTGCTTGCTCAAGGTCGAGTCGACCTAGGGGAGGCACAGGACAGATGTCACTCGCTAAGTCCGTGACTGGGATTCAAACTTAAGTCTTCGGGATTCTTGGGTCTTCGGGTTAGTACGAGAACCATCGAATTCCCCGACACACACACACCCAAAGACAAAGATCTCCCGCATGTAGCCCAGAGGTCGCAATCGGGTACCCGATACCCGTACCCTACCCGATACCCGGCTACCCGTACCTGGCCGGGTACGGGTACCCGTTTGCGACCCTGGTGCGGCCGGGTACGGGTACGGGTAGGCCGTGAGTCACTGGTGAGTCACCGTTTGTCACTCATTTCCCAACGTCTTGTCTCTTCTCACAATTCAAGTTCCTAGAATCAACCCACCCGCGCCTGCAACATGGCTTCATCCCAGAGGTCGCAATCGGGTACTCGTACCCGTACCCTACCCGATACCCGGCCGGGTACGGGTAGCAGAGTATCGGGTAGGGTACGGGTACCCGTTTGCGACCCTGGTGCGGCCGGGTACGGGTACGGGTAAGGAATCCAAACCCGTTTGCGACCTCTGATGTAGCCTCAACAGGCTTTCGGGGGACATGTGCTGTTAGCGAGCAGTACCTATCACGCCTGCACGGTACACCATAGCGTGGGTGAGTGGCCAGCACACTGAGATCTTCGAGTTCACACAACAGCAGGCTGGAGACAGTTTGCAGGGCTCTCTCGCCGAGGTCACTTGGGAGAGAGGCCACCTCTGCCCGGAGCGTTTCCCACCCTCGGGGCTCGGTCGCAAATATAACCCCTTGCCAGATGGCACCAACATCAGCCAGCCACAGTGGGGGGGGGGGGGGGGGCTGGTTGGCTGATTTTGTCGGTAGCCTCAGCAAACCCAGAGCAGGGTTAGCCCCGATGCTTTCGTCCTCCGCTACTCCTGTCCCGTCCCCCCCCCCCCAATGAAATCGTTTGGACTGAGAGGTTCTCCCTCCCCCAAAGGCGGATTGAGTTGAACTCCGTCAATACTCGCCAATGGTGTGAGGCGGTGCTGCGTGTTACGTTCTTCATCTCCCTCGACACGGGGACCCACAGAGTGGCGAAACGTAAGAAAAAAGAGAAACGGTTTCGCAAGGAAGAAGGCAACCTGATGATGATGGTGGTGGTGGTGGTGATGCAGCAGGCGGTGAGTGATGAGAAGGAATCTTCTGGGCACTATGTTGGACACACAAGTCGGGAGCGGACAAGATGACAATTTAAAGCGTCTTGTTTTTATTCACGATCAAGGTTTTTGGGCGAGATGGCGTTGAAGTATAAATGTGTCGAAACCCTCCACCACCCGACACAGCCCGTAAGCTTCGTCACGTAAACAAAACGCGCCAATTGTTTATGACTCCAGCCCACCGGTGTGTTGGTGAGTAAATCCGCAACATTTACAATGTGAGTAGTTCGACGTTTCGCCGGTAATTACATTCAGCATCATCTGGCGATTTTCCGCTGGGCTGAAGTCGTAACGAACTGGCACGTTTTGTCGACGTGACACCCCTTCCTGGCTGCGTCGGGTGGCGGAGGGTTACGACACATTTGCACTCACGCGATCTACCCCCCATCCGCCCCCCTAAAAAAAAAAAACCTTGATTACGAATAACATTGCTCGCGATTGCACGTCACGTGTTAAACCGTCCTCACTGTCGTTCTGCAACACGGAAGGAGCCGGCAGAGAGAGCCGAGACCTCACAGCAGAGGTCACAACCGGGTACCCGATACCCGTACCCTACCCGAGACCCGGCTACCCATACCCGGCCGGGTACGGGTACCCGTTTGCGACCCTGGTGCGGCCGGGTACGGGTCCGGGTAAGGAATCAAAACCCGTTTGCGACCTCTGACTCACAGAGAGGCGCGTCTTAGCGGCGGCGACGACACCACGAGGGGATTGGTGCCAGAGCGCGTTGGCGCAAGGCACCGGGGGGGGGGGGACCAGGAACCAACGTGTGTCGACTTTTACGGGGCCCGACGAGGCAGTCTCCGTCTCCCCCCCCCCCCTGCCCCCCCCCCCCCGAACACCACCGCGACCACCACTCGAGCCACGTGTTGCCTTGCGCCCGTCGCGGGAGAGGCTCCACGCACAGCACCCCAGGCCGCGGCGAGGCCTCTCGTCCCTTCTCCGACGCGGAACGCTTCAGAGTGTCGCTCTTCTTCAGTGCCAGGCACTCCAGGAGGCCACCGGTGGGCCCACCCCTCCTCCCCTGACGGGCCTTTAGTGCTTGATACAGCTGTCGTGGCTGTGACGGTTCCACCTGAAGACGGAAGCTTGTGTTGCCTCCGAAACGTCGTGATTTTTATTTAATTTAACTTTAATTAATTTTAATTTTTTACCTACGTGACTTTACCGAAAAAACCCAAGAATATGAATCCTTGCAGTCACGAAAGCTTCAAATCTAGAATTTAGTGCGGCCCTCTGACGTGACGCCACCCCGACACAACGAGTGACCACTCCGTCGCTCAACATCGTCATCAATGTGCTGCTGTCACAAACACCCCCCACTCTGCCCCACCAATAGTTTCAAATAATGTGTGGGTGGCCAACCTCAGTCACACTGATGATGTCTTGTCAGCGAAAGTGCCACCACCACCCCCACCTCCCGCTCTGAAAATGAGCGAAGCACCAGTGTTGGGCACGTTTGGGGAGTGGGGGTCTGTGGGATTCCCCTCTCAGCTCGCCTCGAGTCGCCGAGGGCTGTCCAGGGGCGGTCTGCGCCGGGCTAACCTGAGCTCGCCCTCGTCCAATGTGCCCCCAACCCACCCACGGCTCCGGAGAGGAGGGCTGGAGATGACCCAACCCAGGTCACGCGAGAAATCGCTTTGCAGTCGGGATTGACATTCATCGCAAAACCTCCCCTACCCCCGCCAGCGGACGGCTCTTCGGCGAGCCAGGGCTGTGGTGAGCCAAGGCTGAGTGACGAGCCGATGGCCATTGCGCGGGTCACCTCCACGGCAGTGACGTGCGGTGAGGTCGATGGCTGGGGGAGGCACTGGCTCGTGTCAGAGCCAGAGTCACACACTGAGGGGGGCGTGTCCTCGCGGAGGGGGCGTGTCCTCACTAAGGGGGCGTGGCCTCACTGAGGGGGCGTGGCCTCACTGAGGGGGCGTGTCCTCACTGAGGGGGGCGTGTTAGACACGTCCCCCTCAGTGAGGCAGATGTGATAGCTGCCTCCCCTGGGTGCTTTTTCATTGCAGTTTCATGACGAGACCAGCGATCCTAAATATCTTTATACACGTACGTGAAATGTTACCTGGAGTATGGAAGGCGAGGACATGAAATGAAGGGGTCTACAAACATCACATTGGTGACATACTGAGAGATAGTAACAGGCACGCGCTTGTTGCCCGCGCTCCATCCAGTTGCTGAGGGGTTGCGCAATCAGAGGGGAGGCTGAGCTCGTCGCTGCCTCACCTCTCGTCTCTTCCTGTATTTGTAGCGGAGCTCTGCAAATTTTGGCGATTTTGACTATAAAAATGATTGGAATCGTACAGAAATGACATTAATAACACAGATCAGTGGAAAAATCTTAATATTTATTTTATTTGATTATTATTTTCTTGGTTTTTTCGGTAAAGTCACGTGGAAGGGAAATAATCAAATAATAAAAATAAACCAATAAAATAATTCTCACGACGTTTCGGCCACAACTGATGCTTGCGTTGTGGCCGAAACGTCGTGAGAATTATTTTATTATGTTTTATTTTTATTATTTTATTATTTCCCTTCTACGTGACTTTACCGAAAGAACCAAGAAGATGAATCCCTGCAGTCACGAAAGCTTTAAATTGATTATTATTTATTTTGTACTTTTCGTAACAGCTATTTTCACTGGAGTATCACAGGTGAGGCTCTGCTTCCCCTGCCTCCCCTGAGCGCACGTCCCTACTCCACGGTGATGTGCTGTTGTTGAGAAAGTTCCCGGCAGGTCGCGTGATCCGTCACCACGCGGCACCAAGCCAAGAATGCTCTTACGCGGACGAGGGAACGGCGAGCCGGACTTTTTTTTTTGCAAGATCCGTGGGCCGCACAGAGATGTATCAAATGCATAACACCCACACCCTCCTCCCCTCCCAATACGTTCCATTCATTTGCTACCACATTCTAATAAGCTCCCCCCCCCCTCCTCCCCCTTAACTTGTATTTAAGAACTTGCATCTTGGAATCCCTGCCTCACTTGATACAGAAAATCTGGCTGTGACGGTCCCACCTGATGACGGAGACTTGTGTTGCCTCTGAAACGTCGTGATTTTTATTATTTTATTTTTTATTAATTATAACTTTCATTTTTTACCCACGTGACTTTACCGAAAAAACTAAGAGTACAGTACATAACACCCTCGTCCTGCACAACCACACAAACGAAGACAAAGATTTGAACCCCCCCCCCCCCCCTGTCGATCCTTCACGCAATGTTGGGGCAAGTGGTTTTGTGGAGCTGGCTATAGGGTGGTGGTGTGGGCAGTGCCGATGTTTACACATCGCACCAGGAACTCATTTGAGGCTGAGTTTACCTACGGGAGAGCTCAGGACCGACCGGTCACCCTACACACACATACACACTGCTTACGCCCCAAAATATACAACCATAGTAAACACACGTAGCGTACAACATATACACACACTCCCACACACACAATACAAACATACCCACTCACACACAATATACACTCACACACAATAGACTAAGATCTCCCCGTGTAGCCTTCATAGAATGTTGGGGCAAGTGCTGTTCGCGAGCACCTATGAAGGACGGCACGGCACACGAGGGGGTGGGTGGCCAACACCACGCCCGACCGCCTTTGTCTCCCTAGTGACGATGTTTACACACCGCACCAGGCAAAGTACTAATTTGATGCTGAGTCGACCTAGGGGAGGCCCAGGACCGGTTCATATTATCGTCATTGGTGTTGACCGTGAGAGGGAATACACGCACACAATATAAACACAACAACAACTGCCATTCGCCACAAAGTGGCGGTGACGTCACCACGCGTTTGTGCCAGGGTAGGTGCACTTGAAGGCCACGTGAAGTGTCGAACGCCCGCTGGCAAGAGGTCACGGGCAGACCCAGGGTGCCCCGTGACTGACTGAGATGAGTGGCCGATGCACCACCTGTGCCCCCTACTGTGCCAACTTACTGTGTTTTATACGCCCGACGCTCCGCTCGTTGTTGTGAGCGTCGCTCCTCTGCCCTCCGTTGTTGTTGGAGGGCGACTGCCTCCAACTGCCCAGCAGCGCCCTTCACGAGCCTCCTCCACAGAGGCCGATCTTGACACCGCTGGTACCGGTCATCGGCAAGTCCACTCAGCTCCACATCCTCCTGTACCACATCACTCCATCTCTTCTCTAGCCCGTGCCGCGCCCGTTTAGACCCCTCGATCCGGCCGAACAAAAGCTGTTTAGGCATGCGGTGGCTGGGCATGCGGGCTGCATGACACAGACAACGTATAACCATCCGCAGACACAATAAAAAGGTCTTCCGTATAGCCTTAACAGACTGTTGGGGCAAGTTATGTTAGCGAGGACCTATGAAGGCCAGAAACGGCACACGAGGGGGTGGGTGGCCAGCACCACGCCCGGTCGCCTTTGTCTCGCTAGTGGGGATGTGTACTACACATCGCACCACGTGTGGGCTGAGTCGACCTAGGGGAGGCCCAGGATCGGTTCAGATAATCGTCACCGGTGTTGGTGGCCGTGAGTGGGAATTGAACTCGGGTCGCCGGGTTCGTAGCGCTAACCACTACACCACCGCTCCCCCCTCTATATACACACAGGCACACGCATCTGCCCACACACAACCCCATCTCTTGACACACGCACTCATATGGCCACACACACCCATCACATTCACGTAAACACGCCCACACACGCACATCTCCCCATACACACCCACACATCTCCCCACACACGCACCTCCCTACTCACACACGCATCTCCCCCACACACAACTCTCTCCACACACACCCACACACACACACACATCTCCCCACACTCCCACACACACACACACATCTCCCCACACTCCTACACACATATCTCTCCACATACACATCTCTCCCCACACTCCCACACACACACACATCTCCCCACATTCCCACACACAACACACACAACACACACAACACACACAACACACACAACACACACAACACACACAACACACACTCCCACACTCCCACACATACACACATCTCTCCACACACACATTTCCCCACAACAAACAAAGATCCCCCGTATAGCCTTAACAGACTGTAGGGGCAAGTGCTGTTAGTGAGCACCTATGAAGGCCGGAACGGTACACGAGGGGGTGGGTGGCCAGCACCACGCCCGACCGCCTTTGTCTCCCCAGTGGCGATGTTTACACAGCGCACCAGGTACTCATTTAAGGCTGAGTCGACCTAGGGGGAGGCCCAGGACCTGTTCAGATAATCGTCACTGGTGTTGGCCGTGAGCGGGAATCGAACCCGGGTCGCCAGGTTCATAGCGCAGCGCGCTAACCGCTACACTACCGCTCCCCACACTCCCACACACAACACACACACCCCCCCACACACACACACATCTCCCCACACTCCCACACACACACACATCTCCCCACACTCCCACACACACACACACACATCGCTCCCCAGACAGACACACATCTCTCCACACACACATTTCCCCACACACACACACCCACACACACATCTCCGCAAACTCCCACACACACACACATCGCTCCCCAGACAGACACACATCTCTCCACACACACATTTCCCCACACACACACATCTCCCCACACACACACATTTCCGCACACTCCCACACACACACACATCTCCGCACACTCCCACACACACACACATCGCTCCCCAGACAGACACACATCTCTCCACACACACATTTCCCCACACACACACATCTCCCCACACACACACATCTCCGCACACTCCCACACACACACACATCTCCGCACACTCCCACACACACACACATCGCTCCCCAGACAGACAATAACTGTATCGACTCTGGCGGGATTCATTGTTCCGCGCAAAAGTCAAAGCGAGCGGCTCCTTTTCAAAGCAGCACGAAGCGTCCATCATGGCAGCCTTGAGCGCCAGTGGGCATTCCACGTTCCTATGGCGGAGCTAGTCTGTCCGCAAAACACGCGCGCTGTTTACTTCACACGAAGTGCTCACTCACTTCACGGAGCCCGGAGCGGTGATGATGCTGATGAGGGTGATAGATTGATGATGAGGTTCGCGCTGCTGATGATGATGATGATGTTGGTGACAGTGATGGTGATGATGTTGGTGACAGTGATGATGATGATAGTGACAAAGGGACATGGCGACGGAGAGACACGTGCACACACAGACACGTGGTGTTAGTACGGAGACAAAGAGACACACGGAGCGACGTCATTGCATAGACACGTGGTGTTGCTACGGAAACAGAGGCACACGGATACGTCGATGCGTAGACACGCGGTGTTGCTACGGAGACACACGGACACACGTCGTCACACAGACACGCGGTGTTGCTACGGAGACACACGGACACACGTCGTCACACAGACACGCGGTGTTGCTACGGAGACACACGGACACACGTCGTCACACAGACACGCGGTGTTGCTACGGAGACACACGGACACATGTTGTCACACAGACACGCGGTGTTGCTACGGAGACACACGGACACACGTCGTCACACAGACACGCGGTGTTGCTACGGAGACACACGGACACACGTCGTCACACAGACACGCGGTGTTGCTACGGAGACACACGGACACATGTTGTTACACAGACACGCGGTGTTGCTACGGTGACACACGGACACACGTTGTCACACAGACACGCGGTGTTGCTACGGAGACACACGGACACACGTCGTCACAAAGACACGCGGTGTTGCTACGGAGACACACGGACACATGTTGTTACACAGACACGCGGTGTTGCTACGGTGACACACGGACACACGTTGTCACACAGACACGCGGTGTTGCTACGGAGACACACGGACACACGTTGTCACACAGACACGCGGTGTTGCTACGGAGACACACGGACACATGTTGTTACACAGACACGCGGTGTTGCTACGGAGACACACGGACACACGTTGTTACACAGACACGCGGTGTTACGACGGAGACACACGGACACACGTTGTTACACAGACACGCGGTGTTACGACGGAGACACGGGGATTCACTGTAATGAGCGCTCATGAACGTGAATCACTGTCCCCCCCCTCCTCCTCCTCTCAGTATGTTCCAATTCCCTAACTCCCCCTCCTCTCCTCCTCCCCCATCAAACCCCTCACACCTCCCCTAGCCCCCCCACCCCCTTCCTCAGCCTCCCCCATGCCTCCCTCGCTCCCCATCTCCTCCCCTCTCTCCTCTCCCTCTGTCTCCCCGCCCGCTCTCTCCCGCCCGCTCCCTCTCCCCGTGATTTGTCGCGCGCGTATGTCCGGGGGTGCACGCGACTTTGGGTGGGGGGGGGGGGTCATACGCGGGGAGGGGAGGGGTGGGAGGCGACGGGGGGGGGGGGGTGCCCTCCCCCCCTTACCCCTCCCCCCCGCCGCGCGCTCTAAGAGTTTGTTCCGCTGTCGGGGTCAGGAGTTCACGTCTCCCCGTGGCCCCGCGCGTGGCGGCGCCCTGAGGGCGCTTCTCGTTATCGCGGCCCCGCGGGCACCGTCCGCCTGGTGCCGAGTGAAGCCACCACGGCCGCCGCCGCCGCCTCCTCTGTAGTGTCCCCGCGGGAGTGACGGCGAGCAGTTGCGACGAGCGATGTCACGATGACCATGGCGATGTGATGAGCGTGGTGGCGATGGTGAGTGTGATGATGAGTGTGATGATGGTGATGATGAGTGTGATGATGGTGATGAGTGTGATGATGAGTCATGAGTGTGATGATGGTGATGATGGTGATGATGAGTGTGATGATGGTGATGATGGTGATGATGATAAGTGTGATGATGGCGATGATGAGTGTGATGATGATGAGTCATGAGTGTGATGATGATGGTGATGATGGTGATGATGACATGGTGTGTAATGAGTGTGATGATGGTAATGATGAGTGTGATGATGGTGATGAGCGTGATGATGACGATGATGAGTGTGATGATGGTGATGACGATGACGATGAGTGTGATGATGAAAGCGATGAGTAATGATTGTGAGGATGAGTGTGATGATGAGTAATGATGAGTGATGTTGAGTGTGATGACGATGATGAGTGTGATGATGGTGATGAGTGTGATGATGGTGATGAGTGTGATGATGGTGAGTGTAACGATGAGTATGATGATGAAAGCGATGAGTAATGATTGTGAGGATGAGTGTGATGATGGTGATGATGAGTGTGATGATGGTGATGATGAGTGTGATGATGACGATGATGGTGATGATGGTGATGATGAGTGTGATGGTGGTGATGGTGATGAGTGTGACGATGAGTAATGATGAGTGTGATGATGACGATGATGAGTGTGATGATGAGTGTTGTCGCGAGTCGGCAATATCATCACCACCTCCTCCTCCTCGTTCCCCGTGCACCACAGTTTAAGCGTCATGTCGTCGCATTACAAATCGCATGGGGCCCTCCGGCTACGGAGCCCAAACAGCACCCCCCCCCCTCGTACCCCCACCGCCCCGCCCCCCTCGGCCCGCACCTCAGCCCCGCAGGCGCAGAGACAATGTCTTTATGGAGTCGCGCACAACTTGCCAATAAGGCGGCTCTCTCCGTGTAGTACGCGGTATTTATTACAGCAGTAGCAGCGGGGGTAGAGGCGGCGTCTCTCCCCCCCCCCACTCCCAACTCAACCTCCCCTCCCTCCCTCTGTTTGTCACCCACCCTCACCCCCACCCCGTCCCCTTTATCGCCTCCCCCACACCCAGCCCCCCCACCACCAGCCCCCCCCCCCACCACCCGCTCCCCCGTCTACCACCTTCACCCGCCCCCAAAGCTCTCCCCAGATTGAGCGGAAGGAGGCGTCGCGTCTTGGTTCGACGCGGGGATTGATTTTGGGGGGACATGCGGGGGGGGGGCGGTAATGAGACATCTCACTTAATGACCCCCCCCTCATCCCCCCTCCCGCCACGTGAACCTTCCCCACGTGAACCGCCCTCCATCCCCATGTGATGCCCCCATCCCGTCCCCACGTGAACCCCTCCCCCCACTCCCCACGTGAACTCCTCTCCCAACATGAACCCCCAATCGCCACGTGAACTCATCCCCCTCCCCACGTGACCCTCCTCCCTCCCCACGTGACCCTCCTCCCTCCCCACGTGACCCTCCTCCCTCCCCACGTGACCCCCCCCTCCCTCCCCACGTGAAATCCATCTCGCCCCCACCGCCCCCACCCCCCCTCCCCCCTCCCTCCGCGTCTCCTGTCACCAATTAGGGCGCGCGCGGCTCTCAATTAGGGGCTGCTGCGAGATCACGTGACGGAACATTTAAATGAAAATGGGGGGCTGCATTTGCGATAATAGCTCGTGACCCCCCCCCCTCCCCCCACTAGCGTCCCCCTCAACACTCCCATTAACGACATCCAACTCACCCCCCTCCTTCACCCTCACCTCCACCCCCCCCCCTCGTTACCCTGTCCATAGCCCCCCCCCCATTACCCCCCACAGTCACCTCGTCATCATCGTCGTCGCTCCGCGTCGTGTCCCCTTTGAACCCCGCTGAGCACAACCCCCAGCAACCAGTCCCCCCCGCCCCCCCCCTCCACATGATGGGGGGGGCGAGGAGGGAAGGGTGAAGGGGGGAGGGGGGGATGTTCGACTCATCGACATCACCGTCATCGTCACAATCATCGTCATCACCGTCACAATCATGATTATCACAACCGTCATCGCAGTCGTCGTCACAATCATCGTCATCGCCGTCACAGTCATGATCATCACAATCGTGATCATCGCAATCGTCATCACAATCCTCATCGTCGTCACAATCATGATCGTCACAATCATGATCATCGCAATCGTTATCACAATCGTCGTCGTCATCATGATCGCAATCATCATCCACAATCATCATGAACAGCAACGCCAGGAATTATAATCGAGCGTCAAACATCACAGCGCGGCAACGTCAAAAAAATATTACAAATATGTACATAGAAAACAGGGGGGAACAGAGATATAGAGTAGGGAGAGGGGGGGTAGAGAGAGGGGGTAGAGAGAGGGGGTAGAGAGAGAGGGGGGGGTAGAGAGAGG
>NC_136310.1:8961591-9019091 GCF_964198595.1 Lampetra fluviatilis
AGGGGGGAGGGGGGGATGTTCGACTCATCGACATCACCGTCATCGTCACAATCATCGTCATAATCATGATTATCACAACCGTCATCGCAGTCGTCGTCACAATCATCGTCATCGCCGTCACAGTCATGATCATCACAATCGTGATCATCGCAATCGTCATCACAATCCTCATCGTCGTCACAATCATGATCGTCACAATCATGATCATCGCAATCGTTATCACAATCGTCGTCGTCATCATGATCGCAATCATCATCCACAATCATCATGAACAGCAATGCCAGGAATTATAATCGAGCGTCAAACATCACAGCGCGGCAACGTCAAAAAAATATTACAAATATGTACATAGAAAACAGGGGGAACAGAGATATAGAGTAGGGAGAGGGGGGGGTAGAGAGAGGGGGTAGAGAGAGGGGGTAGAGAGAGGGGGTAGAGAGAGGGGGTAGAGAGAGGGGGTAGAGAGAGGGGGGGGGTAGAGAGAGGGGGTAGAGAGAGAGGGGGTAGAGAGAGGGGTAGAGAGAGGGGGTAGAGAGAGAGAGAGGGGGTAGAGAGAGGGGGTAGAGAGAGGGGGTAGAGAGAGGGGGTAGAGAGAGGGGGGGGGTAGAGAGAGAGAGGGTAGAGAGAGGGGGTAGAGAGAGGGGATAGAGAGGGGGGTAGAGAGAGGGGGTAGAGAGAGGGGGTAGAGAGAGGGGGTAGAGAGAGGGGGGGGGGTAGAGAGAGAGGGGGGTAGAGAGAGGGGGTAGAGAGAGAGGGGGTAGAGAGAGAGAGGGGGTAGAGAGAGAGGGGGTAGAGAGAGAGGGGGTAGAGAGAGAGGGGGGTAGAGAGAGAGGGGGGTAGAGAGAGGGGGTAGAGAGAGAGGGGGGTAGAGAGAGGGGGTAGAGAGAGAGGGGTAGAGAGAGAGAGGGGCTTAGAGAGAGGGGGTAGATAGAGAGGGGGTAGAGAGAGAGGGGGTAGAGAGAGAGGGGGTAGAGAGAGGGGGTAGAGAGAGAGGGGGTAGAGAGAGGGGGTAGAGAGAGAGGGGGTAGAGAGAGGGGGTAGAGAGAGAGGGGGTAGAGAGAGAGAGGGGGTAGAGAGAGAGGGGGTAGAGAGAGAGAGGGGGTAGAGAGAGGGGGTAGAGAGAGGGGGGGGTAGAGAGAGAGGGGGGTAGAGAGAGAGGGGGGTAGAGAGAGGGGGTAGAGAGAGAGGGGGGTAGAGAGAGGGGGTAGAGAGAGAGGGGTAGAGAGAGGGGTAGAGAGAGGGGGGGGTAGAGAGAGAGAGGGGCTTAGAGAGAGGGGGTAGATAGAGAGGGGGTAGAGAGAGGGGGTAGAGAGAGAGGGGGTAGAGAGAGAGGGGTAGAGAGAGGGGGTAGAGAGAGAGGGAGTAGAGAGAGAGAGGGGGTAGAGAGAGAGGGGGTAGAGAGAGAGGGGGTAGAGAGAGGGGGTAGAGAGAGAGGTGGTAAAGAGAGAGGGGTAGAGAGAGAGAGGGGGTAGAGAGAGAGGGGGTAGATAGAGAGGGGGTAGAGAGAGGGGGTAGAGAGAGAGGGGGTAGAGAGAGAGGGGGTAGAGAGAGAGAGGGGCTTAGAGAGAGGGGGTAGATAGAGAGGGGGTAGAGAGAGGGGGTAGAGAGAGAGGGGGTAGAGAGAGGGGGGTAGAGAGAGAGAGGGGGTAGAGAGAGAGGGGGGTAGAGAGAGAGAGGGGGTAGAGAGAGGGGGTAGAGAGAGAGGGGGTAGAGAGACAGGGGGTAGAGAGAGAGGTAGTAGAGAGAGGGGTAGAGAGAGAGGGGGTAGAGAGAGAGGGGGGGTAGAGAGAGGGGGGGGGTAGAGAGAGAGAGGTAGTAGAGAGAGGGGGTAGAGCGAGGGGGTAAAGAGAGGGGGGTAGAGGAGGGGGTAGAGAGAGTGAAGGGGTAAGAAGGAGGAGAGCAGAGCGTGAAATCTTTTGTGAAATCTTTCAATTAAAAAGGGGGGAGGGGCACATAAAGCAAAGCATTGAAACAAAAACTAAACGATGAACGAAGCAAAGTGCCGACTACACCGATCATCTTCTTGTTTCCTCTGATCGTAAAAACAAAAACCCATGTAGCCTGGGTTCGACTCCCCGTCTGGGGCGTCTCCCTCTCTGCGAGATCTCTCTCCCCCGACTCGGGCCGTGAGATTCCTCCAGATCCTCCGATGTGCTCCTCTCCGTAGCTAAACCCACACACACAGTGCAACTTGCCATTGGCCAATAACCACATCTAAAATCAGAATATCTATTTACACTGGAGGAATCCGAAGAGCTGTAAAGCTCTTTTTGCACAGATGTCCATAATGCTGAGTAATGCCCTGAACATCACTGTGCAGGAGACCTCCTGAACAAAGAGTTTTTAGATTCGGTGAGGCCTTCCCGGGTAAACACGCGGAAATGACATTAACGGTAGTTTGTGATCGTCATCATCATCATTCACCAGCACTAAAGACAAAGATCCCCCGTATAGCCTTAACAGACTAAAGGGGCAAGTGCTGTTAGCGAGTAGCACCTATGAATGCCGGCACGGCACACCAGAAGAGGTGGGTGGCCAGCACCAGGCTCGGCCGCCTTTGTCTCCCCGGTGACGATGTTTACACACCGCGCCAGGTACTCATTTGAGGCTGAGTCGACCTAGGACCGGTTCAGATTATCGTCAACGGGTGTGGGCCGTGAGCGGGAAACGAACTCGGGTCGCCAGGTTCGTAGCGCAGCGCGCTAACCGCTGTACCACCGCTCCCCCCCCCCCCGCGCCACCACAATCATCAGTATTTATAACAATCATTTTGAAAATAATAATAATAACCGTCATCATTACATCTTCCATTCCAATCATCATCACCCAAAGTTCAAGTCAAGAACTCCACCGATTGGCGCAGCAGCAAATAAAAAAACACAACGAGAGTACGTCCGTTAGATATCCTGGCCCCTGTCATGAGAACGTGGAATCCCCGCCGCACGAAAGGGGTCTCCAGCATCGGCCGCTAGCAGCGCTACTCCAGTGGGGGCGGGGGGGAGGAGGGGGGGAGATGGGTCGAGATGGTAGCAAGGGTATGATGAGGATTAAGGGGGGGAGGAGGGAGGTGTGGGGTTGACCCATAACCACGGGGCCCCAATTACGGGCCAAGAGGGTCAAACGCGCGGCGCGGCTGCTGCGATGAGCGATGAGGAGCGATCGGAGGCGAGGAGGCCCCGGGCCAAACGCCGCGGCAGGCGCGGCCGTTTGTCACGCACGGATTGCGGATTGCGGATCGCATTTTGTTTGGGGGTGGGAAGGCGGGTGGGGGGGGGGGCGGAGGGGTTAGGCCACGGTAATCGGTGCGACCGAAATTGTTGTCGTTGAGACCCACAACCACCGGGCACGGCCAAATGAAAAATGGCAATTGTCACGTGGTGCTGCCCGCACGCCAGCCGTGATGACTTCAGGATACCCGTACCCTACCCGATACCCGGCTACCCGTACCCGGCCGGGTACGGGTACGGATAGCCGTTTGCGACCCTGGTGCGGCCGGATACGGGTACGGGTACGGGGCCGACGGAGGTTGTTGTTGTTGTTGTTGGACAGCCCGCTCCTAATGTTTAGATGAACGTTCAACGTGAGATGCGTTCGGTCCAATCGTGCCATGCACCAAGACGCACATGCCCCATGCACCTGCCCCATGAACCGAGACGCACCTGCCCCATGCACCAAGACACATGAACCAAGACGCATGAACCAAGACGCATGAACCAAGACGTATGAACCTAGACGCATGAACCAAGACGAACCTGCCCCATGCACCAAGACGCACCTGCCCCATGCACCCAGACGCATGAACCAAGACGCATGAACCGAGACGCACCTGCCCCATGCACCAAGACGCATGGACCCAGACGCATGAACCAAGACGCATGAACCAAGACGCATGAACCTAGACGCATGAACCAAGACGAACCTGCCCCATGCACCAAGACGCACCTGCCCCATGCACCAAGACACATGAACCAAGACGCATGAACCAAGACGCATGAACCAAGACGCATGAACCTAGACGCATGAACCGAGACGAACCTGCCCCATGCACCAAGACGCATGAACTGAGACGCACCTGCCCCATGAACCGAGACGCACCTGCGCAACGGATCTTTTGAAAACGTTGCTGCTGTCCCAACACTGCACCTGCTGCTGTCCCGCAGTAAACCGGGCCGCAGACTACAGGCTGCAGACTACAGACTACAGGCTGCAGGCTACAGACTACAGGCTACAGACTACAGGCTACAGACTACAGACTACAGGCTACAGACTACAGACTACAGGCTACAGGCTACAGACTACAGACTACAGGCTACAGACTACAGACTACAGGCTACAGGCTACAGGCTACAGACTACAGACTACCGGCTACAGACTACAGGCTACAGACTACAGACTACAGACTACAGGCTACAGGCTACAGACTACAGGCTACAGACTACAGGCTACAGGCTACAGACTACAGACTACAGGCTACAGACTACAGACTACAGACTACAGGCTACAGACTACAGGCTACAGACTACAGACTACAGACTACAGGCTACAGACTACAGGCTACAGGCTACAGGCTACAGGCTACAGACTACAGGCTACAGGCTACAGGCTACAGGCTACAGGCTACAGACTACAGGCTACAGACTACAGACTACAGACTACAGGCTACAGGCTACAGGCTACAGACTACAGACTACAGGCTACAGGCTACAGACTACAGACTACAGGCTACAGACTACAGACTACAGGCTACAGACTACAGGCTACAAGCTACAGACTACAGGCTACAGGCTACAGACTACAGGCTACAGGCTACAGACTACAGGCTACAGACTACAGACTACAAGCTACAGACTACAGGCTACAGACTACAGGCTACAGACTACAGGCTACAAGCTACAGACTACAGACTACAAGCTACAGACTACAGACTACAAGCTACAGACTACAAGCTACAGACTACAGACTACAAGCTACAGACTACAGACTACAAGCTACAGACTACAAGCTACAGACTACAAGCTACAGACTACAGACTACAGACTACAAGCTACAGACTACAGACTACAGACTACAAGCTACAGACTACAGGCTACAGACTACAGGCTACAGGCTACAGACTACAGACTACAAGCTACAGACTACAGGCTACAGACTACAGGCTACAAGCTACAGACTACAGACTACAAGCTACAGACTACAGGCTACAAGCTACAGACTACAGGCTACAGACTACAGACTACAGGCTACAGACTACAGACTACAGACTACAGGCTACAGACTACAGACTACAGGCTACAGGCTACAAACTACAGGCTACAGACTACAGACTACAAGCTACAGACTACAGGCTACAGACTACAGACTACAGGCTACAGACTACAGTCTACAGACTACAGACTACAGGCTACAGGCTACAGACTACAGGCTACAGACTACAGACTACAGACTACAGGCTACAGGCTACAGACTACAGGCTACAGACTACAGACTACAGGCTACAGGCTACAGACTACAGGCTACAGACTACAGACTACAGGCTACAGACTACAGACTACAGGCTACAGACTACAGGCTACAGACTACAGACTACAGGCTACAGACTACAGACTACAGGCTACAGGCTACAGACTACAAACTACAGGCTACAGGCTGGGTGGTGGGTGGGGGTGGGGGTGGAGGGTGGTGGGTGGAGGGTGGTGGGTGGGGGTGTTGGTTGGGGGTGGAGGGTGGGGGGTGGAGGGTGGAGGGTGGGGGTAATGGTGGTGGGTGGAGGGTGGGGGGTGATGGTGGTGGATGGAGGGTGGGGGGTGATGGTGGTGGGTGGGGGTGGGGGTGGAGAGTGGAGGGTGGGGGTGGAGGTGTTGGTGGGGGGGTGGAGGGTGGGGGTGGTAGGGTCGATGGCCGCGTCCCGTACTCTGCGCGGTGTCATATCCCCACCGCCCGCGGCGCGAGGCGCTGGAGAAGTGAGAATGATGGTTGTTTATTGTTTAATAAATAATGAAACATATTCAACAATAAATCATCATTATTATTACTACTACTACTACCGATTATCCGGAACTCGTGAGCTGTAATTGATGGGATGTGAACGGTACGATAATGAACACGTCATCTGCTCTATCCTCACCCCCCTCTCTCTGTTTCTCTCCCCCTGCCGCTCTCTCCCGCTCTTCTGTACTTTCTCTCCTATCTCTCTTTTTTGTATCTCCCCCGCCTCTGTCTCTCCTCTTTCTCTCTCTGTGTCTCTCCCCCCGCCTCTCCCTCTATTTGTACTCTCTCTCTCATCACACCCACGTCTCCCCCCCCCCTCTCTCTGTTTCCCTCCCCTGCCTCTCCCTCTATTTGTACTCTCTCTCTCCTCACACCCACGTCTCTCCCCCCCCCTCTCTCTGCTTCCCTCCCCCGCCTCTCCCTCTCTCGCTCTCCGCCTGTCGGCTCTGTGCCATTGTCGAGCGTAAACACTCGCTCACTCCTGCAAACACCATCCTTCTCTCAGCGTGTCTCCATCTCGCTCTCTCTCTCTCACACACACGCACACGCGTTCACACAACAGCAACATTTCAAATCTGTAAATGACGACAAACCCCATCACCACCACCACCACAACCACCACCACCACCACAACCACCGCAACCACCACGATATCAGCAGAACCAGGGACGTGGGCTGGAAGCAGCCGATTGGGCAATGCCCGCGAGGTGCGTCTTCGCTGCCACCATACCGAACCCTGCGATTCGCTGGCTCCCAACGACGCCACGGACCCCCTGTGCAGTTTCTCATGAGCTAGTGGTCTGGGAAAGGGCGGTGGGATTGCGTTGCGCGCGATGCTGCGTGCCAGGCTAGGTGCACACTTGAGGCGTTCGCGCGAAAGTGATCGCTGGCTCGTAACTTTGGAAGCCCTTAGAAGCAGTGGCATTTGGAGGCTGTGCCCCCCTCTTTTCTCCCCGCCTGATGGAGACCGCTTGTGTGGCGATCGGGACGTCGTGGGGTTTTTGCTTTTATTTTCAATTTTATTTGAAATTTTATTTAACTTTTCTATCGACGTAACATTATCGAAAGAAACAAAGAATGTGTCGCTGTATTCTTAGGTTTTTTTCGGTGAAGTCACGTAGGTAAAAAAATTAAATTAATAAAAGTAAAATTAAATAAAAATCACGACGCTTCGGAGGCAACACAAGCTTCCGTCTTCAGGTGGAACCGTCACAGCACGATTGCTGTATCATTTACTTGATACAGCAAGCGTATAATTTACTTGATACAGCAAGCGTATAATTTACTTGATACAGCAATCGTGCTGTGACGGTTCCACCTGAAGACGGAAGCTTGTGTTGCCTCCGAAACGTCGTGATTTTTATTTTATTTGTATTTTACTTTTATTAATTTTAGTTTTTTACCTACGTGTGACTTTACCGAAAAAAAACCTAAGCATACATTATCAGAGTATTGTTTTTTGTTTGCATTTGACTGCAAGTATTGTGGTTAATGTAAGCATGATTCCTTGCAAAATGTGTCAGTTTTTGTTGCCAGAAAAAAGCGGAAAAACCCTATTAGTGCTTGTCATCTGTTCAATGCGCCCGCCGTTCTTCCACTCCGGTGGTGGGCGTTCATCCAGGACCCCCATTCGAATCCACAGTGGCCTGGTCTCAGCTCGCTGATGAAAGTTGCAAGCGGGAATTTAATCATCACTGGCATCGTCCCCCCCTCCCTCCCTCCTCGCCGAGGGGTAAGGGCTGATGTCCAGGATTGTGGCCCATGCAGCTGCAGTGGCCATCTTTGGCACGCGGTCCCACACCTCCCAAGAGCGCCGAGAGAGCCGCAGGCCGACTCGTCATCGACAATATCCCTCACCGTCACACCCACAGGGTCCATAATCATATTCCCCTCTCACCCCACCCACCTCTGCTGCCCTCTGCTTCCACACAGCACACACCTCCCCAAATCCCTTCTCCTCCTCCCCTAATTTCCCCATGATATCATTTTACCTCCCGCCTCCTCCTCCCCTCCTACCCCTCGTCTTCCTCCCTTCCTCCTCCTCCTCCTCCTCATCGTCCTCTCCCCCCCCCCTTCCTCCTCCTCCTCCTCCTCATCGTCCTCTCCCCCCCCCCCTTCCTCCTCCTCCTCCTCGTCTTTCTCCCTATTCTCCTGCTCATCCTCCCCCTCCTCCCCCCCCCACCCGACCCGGCTCACGTTTTGTCTCCGCCCGCGGCGCCCGGATTACCCCGCAAAGCGAGGAACGAGCGGAGGGGGAGCGCCGCGGCTCATTGCACCCCCCTCCCCTCCGCCACCCCTCCCCCACCCCTCCCCCACCCCTCCCCCAACCCCTCCCCCACCCCTCCCCCAACCCCTCCCCCTCCCCTCCTCCACCCCCCCACCCCTTTAATAAGACAGGCGACAGGGGGTGGGAGCAGCTACGGGGGGGGGGGGGGACAGCGATTCGTACGTCACTCGCCACTGATGTTGACCGTGACCGAGACTCAAACCTGAGCGCGGCCGGGTGTCGATGCGCTGTGAGTGATGGACGACAACCGCTGCGCCACCGCTCCTCGGCCTGGTGACTCGGGACGGATATATTTAAACAGAGATCCCCCGTATAGCCTTGAAGGACTGTTGGGGCAAGTGCTGTTAGCGAGCACGACGGGATGGGTGGACAAACACACACCACCTTTGTCTCCCCAGTGGCAATGTTTACACACCACACCAGGTACTCATTTGAGGCTGAGTCGACCTGGGGGAGGCCCATGACCGGTTCAGATAGTCGTCACTGGGTGTTGGCCGTGAGCGGGAATCGAACTCGGGTCGCCGGGTTCAAAGCACGGCGCGCTGACCGCTACACCACCGCTCCGTCGTAGCGAACCCCACTCACAGTGGAACTGCATCGGCCAAAACCACACCCACACCATAAATGACGTCACGCACCTGGGGGGGGGGGGTCAGACACTTGTAACGATGTGTGACGAGGTTGGGGGGGGTACTCTTTGGTTTTTTCGGTAAAGTCACGTAGGTAAAAAAATCGAATCAAATAAATTATTTTTTATATTATAAATTTTTTACTTACGTGAGTATGAATCCTTGCAGTCACGAAAGCTTCAAATCTTGAGGGGGGGGGGAGTTTGAGAAATGTGACGTCACATCAAAATGCGCAACTTTAAATAAATATAGACAACACGTTCTACTTAATTAAATAGACTTTTTAATAAATGTTTTCTCCTACAACATCAGAGTGCAGCGCCACATTAAATACGCACTACAATGACAATAGTTTAAAGCGATTTGAAGCATGTTTTATTTTTGGAGGGGGGCGGGGTGCAGAGCTTTGTGACGTCATATTTGAGGGGGGGGGGTCGGACTTTTCGTGACGCCGTGTGACGAGGCGGGGGGGGGTCAAAAATCGTCCAAAATCGCGTGACGTCATTTATAGACGGCCCCCAACAACAGCAACAGGGCTCGGACTCTCCCGAATAAAGTGTCTCGAGATACTGAGTTGAGGCTTTCCTCGGTGAAACAAAAGCGGAATGTTAACGTAGATAAACAATAACAAAAAACAATAACGTTACCACGGGAACCGAGATGTCAGACCCAGACGCGGTCGGGAAATATGGCGGCGCTGCTGGTTAACGGCGGAGGGGGTGGCCACAACCAATCACACGCGGAGAAGGAGTTGATTGTGACGTCATCGCGCCCAGAGGCCCGCTGATTGGTTGCGAGGTCACACGGGAGTGGGCGAGGGGGAAGTCGCCACATTGCCAGCGTCCCCCCCCCCCCGTCAAACCCCCGCACAGACTCGGAGGTCAACTTGGTGGTGTGGAACAGAAACGTAAAAAAGGTGTCAGTTTAGTTGCCAGATAAAAGGGTAAAAACCAATTATCATATGTTTCGACTGGCAAAGGAGGTTCCAATGGTGTAGATGCTTACCCCGAGCTCTCATACTCTGATGGTGCGTTGTCTTTGAGTTGTGCGCCTTTTGGCGTCATCTGGTCCAACACCATGTGAGACTCGGCTCTAAGGAAAGCTGTCTCGGGTGTGGACCAATCAACTTCAAGGACAGTGCATACATTATCAAAATTATGTTTTTTGTTTGCATTATGACTCCAGGTATTGTGGTCTATGCAAACATGACTCCTTGTAAAAAAAACGTGTCAGTTTTGTTGCCAGGTAGAAGGGTAAAAAAACAATCATCAGAAACGTAAAACACAACGTTCCGTTTAGCTTCGCCCGAATCATCGAGTGTGGACGAAGAGACAACTCCGGCCGTCGCCTGACGCTGCTGCTGCTGCTGGTGGCTGCAAATGTTGTGTCGTGATCCGTTGTGTGTGTGTGTGTGTGCTGAACTAGCAACGAAGTGGCTCGTTTTGCTACCGTCACAAACTTTACCGATTGGCTGTGTCGGGTGGTGGCGGGTTTTTACGACACATTTACAATCATGCGATTTAACCCACCTCCCCCCCCCAAAAAAACTGTATTATGTATAATAATGGTCGAGAAAGCCTCCTGCTACTATCACATGTTACACTCAGAGTCACGTGGTTTCACCATTCCACTCCCGCGCACGATGGCAGCAGCGGTGAGGTTCAGGAGCCGGATGCCAACGCTGGGGGTTTACTCTCGACGACGAGAGAGAGAGAGAGTTCGTGTCACTCTTCCTCCTCCTCCTCCGTCGAAGAGGCGCAAACGCACAGTGGGTTTACGGTGCGGGTCCCGTAGCTTTGGGTTGCATTTGCACAATGGCACGACACTGGCTTGTCTTGAACTAATCTCCATGGTGCTCGTTGAGTCTCTATGGGTCTCTATGTGTCTCTGTGGGTCACTACGTATCTGCATCTATGTCTGTGGGTCTCTATCTTCTTGCGGATGGCGATACGTGCAGGAGCTGGGTGCCAATGTCGAGGTCTGATGCTGCTGCTGCTGCTGGCAACGACGAGAGGGCTGCAGCACAGACAGAGTTCGTGTCGTGTCGCTCTCCCTCCTCCTCCTCCATTGAAGGAGCGCAGACCACAATGGGTTTACGATATGGTCCATAGACTTAACATTGACTAACATTGCCCGTAGATTTACATTGCCAATAGACTGCCATAGACTTAACATTGCCCTTAGATTTACATTGCCAATAGACTGCCATAGACTAACATTGCCCTTAGATTTACATTGCCAATAGACTGCCATAGACTTAACATTGCCCTTAGATTTACATTGCCAATAGACTGCCATAGACTAACATTGCCCTTAGATTTACATTGCCAATAGACTGCCATAGACTAACATTGCCCGTAGATTTACATTGCCAATAGACTGCCATAGACTTAACATTGCCCTTAGATCTACATTGCCAATAGACTGCCATAGGCTAACATTGCCCGTAGATTTACATTGCCAATAGACTGCCATAGACTTAACATTGCCCTTAGATTTACATTGCCAATAGACTGCCATAGACTAACATTGCCCGTAGATTTACATTGCCAATAGACTGCCATAGACTTAACATTGCCCTTAGATTTACATTGCCAATAGACTGCCATAGACTTAACATTGCCCGTAGATTTACATTGCCAATAGACTGCCATAGACTTAACATTGCCCTTAGATTTACATTGCCAATAGACTGCCATAGACTAACATTGCCCGTAGATTTACATTGCCAATAGACTGCCATAGACTTAACATTGCCCTTAGATTTACATTGCCAAAAGACTGCCATAGACTAACATTGCCCATAGACTGCCATAGACTAACATTGCCCGTAGATTTACATTGCCAAAAGACTGCCATAGACTTAACATTGCCCTTAGATTTACATTGCCAATAGACTGCCATAGACTAACATTGCCCATAGACTAACATAGACTAACATTGCCCATAGACTAACATTGCCCATAGGCTAGCATAGACTAACATTGCCCATAGGCTAACATTGCCCATAGACTAACATTGCCCATAGACTAACATAGAGTAACATTGCCCATAGACTAACATAGAGCAACATTGCCCATAGACTAACATAGACTAACATTGCCCATAGACTAACATTGCCCATAGACTAACATAGACTAACATTGCCCATAGACTAACATAGACTAACATTGCCCATAGACTAACATTGCCCATAGACTAATATAAACTAACATTGCCCATAGACTAACATAGACTAACATTGCCCATAGACTAACATAGACTAACATTGCCCATAGACTAACATAGACTAACATTGCCCATAGACTAACATAGACTAACATTGCCCATAGACTAACATAGAGTAACATTGCCCATAGACTAACATTGCCCATAGACTAACATTGCCCATAGACTAACATAGAGTAACATTGCCCATAGACTAACATTGCCCATAGACTAACATTGCCCACAGAGTACTCAATTATTGCGAATGGCAGCAGTACGTTCAGGAGCTAAATATCCACGTGGAGGTGCTGCCACTGCTGCTGCCACTGCTGCTGCCACGACGAGAGGGCATCAGCAGAGAGAGAGAGAGTTCGTGTCGTGTCGCTGTTCCTCCTCCTCTGTTGAAGGAGCGGAGACTACCACAGTGGGCTTTCTGCGCGGTCAATCGCATGGGTTGCATGTTGAATGCAACTCCATTGAATGCATCTGCTGTCAGGTGTGCTGATCTTAAAGGTGCATTGAAAAATGTTGACACTCCTACTGATGCTCCTGCTGTTGTGGAGTGACTCATGCAGCCAGCTGTGGCTGCAGAGTTTGGTAGGACATGTTGTTGACGTCGTTTATTGTGAAAATTCGATCACAGTTCCTATGATCACTGTTTCATTGCTTTTATGGCTTTATTTTGGTGATTTTTGAGAAGTTTTTCGGTTTGGCCATGTTTGTTTGTTGTAGTACAGAGTTAGACTGATGGCCTTAATCTAAGTTGTCTTGTGGTTGTTGTTGTTTGACTTGCATCCCACTGGGATTTTTGCACACAGTGTTGGTGTACGGTGCTTTTTCTGCAATATTTTTCTGTCTTTTCTTGGATTTTATGTTTGCACTTAGTCACTTTAAGATGTTTTCTTGTTCATGTTTTAGTTTTTTTTTGTTGCGGTTGCACCCGATTCAAGAGCCGAATGGCTCACAGGGCAAAACCTAATAAATGAAACTTGAAGGTGTTGAATGATGCCTGGTCGGCTACCCCAGGGTCCCGTACCCGAGTTTTCACTCGACGTTGATGATGTGAGTTATGAAGGCAATCCGGATGATGATGATGATGATGCAATTGTTGATAAATCTGATAATTCGTGTACTTTACAGATGGGTACCCGGTGGCGGTCGAGGGCTCATTCTTGGGCCCAGTCCCTCCTCTTCCTCCTCCTCCTCGCCCTCCTCTGTGCCCTGGGGGCCCCACGCTCGGAGTGCCGCTCCTCCGGAGGCGAGGAGCGACCCGCACCGGGGATCCAACCCGCAGCTGCAATGGAACGTGGCTCTGAATGCGGATCGAGAGAGAAGATACGCGCAGACGCAGTGGGAGCGGGCGTGGGAGATGGAGAGAAGGCCGGATCAGTAATTGGGTCTCCTTCTCCTCTTCACCATCGTCAGCAGCAGCAACATCGTCATCGTTGTCGGTGTAGTCATCATCATCATCATCACCATCGTCGCCATCAGCAACATTATCATAATCACTGTAATCATTATCAGCATTGCAATCAAAGCAGATTTCAGCACCACCATTACCACCTAAATAACAGTTTTTATACAAAATACCAAAATGCAACACTTTATCATCATCATTACCACCACCACCACCATCGTCATCAGAATCATCATCAGCCCCACCACCACCAAAATGCTTCCAACTCAATGACTAACTACCCCAACCAAACCCACCACCACCATCATCGCCATCATCGCCATCATCGCCACCACCATCACCACCATCGTCTCCACCACCACCACCACCACCGTCACCACCACGGTCTCCACAATCACCGCGGGAGGCGCGCTAGGCGTCAGGCCCCCTTCTCGTGGCTTCCAGCTCGGCCGTCCAGCACCCTGGCGCCGTGGCAGCCCCCCAAACGCTGGGGTGCGGAAGAAGGCCCCCCTCAACCGGGCCCCTATGCTCCCCACGACCCCCCAGACGCCGACGCCGGCTCGTATTCCGAGGATCGGGGTGCGAACTTTAGCGGCTTCAACTGGTCCATCGTGTGGGGGCCAACGCTGCCCGATGAGGAGGTGACGCGTCACGCTCCGTACCCGGGGCCCCGGTGGCGGCTCCAGCCGACGCAGGAAACCTGGCGGAGACTGCCGATGGTCCCGACTCTGAGTCCCACTTCGGGCTGGGCGACGGAGGACAGGGTCCGCTCTCTCTACACCACGGCGCCTTACTCGCCCACCTCCTCGTCGTCCACCTCGTCGTCCGCCTCGTCGCCGACACTGTCGCCTGCGTGGACGATCGCGGCATCGTCGTCGTCGTCGTCGTCGTCGTCCGCGACCCCGTCGGGCGCCGTGAAGGGGACCCAGGAGCCCGGGGCCGGAACGAGGCGCGTGGAGCAGCCGAGCCGGGCGGGCGCCGGGTACATGGAGGGGGGAGGTGGGTGGCGGCAGGGACGGTGGTCGTACGAGCGAGCGAGCGAGCGGGTGGGTGGGTGGGTGAGTCGGTATGTATGTTGAACTTCTTCCGCACCGTACGTAGCCCACAGTGATCATAGGAGGTGTGCGGGGTAAGGACAACAAACTGAGCACTAAAAGCTGCTCTAGAGAAATTAGTTCGTCAATATATATGATTTCAACGTGCATAAATCCAGTGCCTTGCTAATATCAGAAGGAAGAGCGGCCGCAGAAGTGCATTGATCACAGCCAACATCAGTGGCAATTGACATGGATGACTATCCAAAAACCACGGCGATGATAACCGGAATTTGCGTGATGGTTTATGGTCCTTAATGAGATCAGCAAGGAATTGTGGTTAATTTGTGGCAAGCACTTTGTGTGTAGTGAGTGCGACCTTACAATGATTTTTTCGGCCACTGCAAGCCAATGCAGCTCTGAGAGCACTGGACAGACACGGTCGGATTTTGCAGTACCCGTCACGACACATGCCAGATAATTTTGGACAGGCTGCAGCTTGCTAACATTTTTGCCAAATGTCCCGTATAGTAATGAGTTGCAATCATCGAGACTCATCGATACTATCCTACATGCCATCGTGTTGGCTATGTCACGACTCAATGGTGGTCGAATGTGTCGTAGAGCACTGACATGAAAATTGCGCGACTTTTGTACGTGGTGATCAAATGACAAATTCTGTTGGAGTATGGTGCCAGGGCTCTATAGATGAGTAGACATCTGAATCCTGGAGTCTGCGACTGCTACGCCCGATTCTCCAACAGTTTGTCTCGCCTGAGCCCGAGTGCCAACCAGCAGAACCTCAGAATTGTTCTGGGTTAAGCAGCGTTTCGTTTGGTGCAAACCACACGTGCACCACTCGCGTGCAATCTCCGAGGTTATGAGGCTCTCCGTATCTAACTTTGACTTCACTGCGGTGTACAATTGTGTATCATCAGCATATTAATGCAACTTGATTCATGCGATGAGATGACATCGGCCATCGGAGAGACGTTTGTTGAAAATAGGAAGGGCCCGAGAATGGACGCCTATGGTACGCTGACTAGGCACGGCACAGACAATGACTGTCCGTCACTCAGCTTGACGAACTGTGATGGACCACGTAGGTACGACTCAATTGACCCCAGTGCCATACCTGATACACCGAACTTTTACCTTAGCCACCCGATGGGTATCTCATGGTCGATGGTGTCGAAGGCGGCTGAGAGATCGAGGACTACCAATATTGCGGCACACCAGTCATCCGTGATCTTGTAGAGGTCATCCGTGATCGTGTAGAGGTCATCCGTGATCTTGTAGAGGTCATCCGTGATCTTGTAGAGGTCATCAGTGATCTTGTAGAGGTCATCCGTGATCTTGTAGAAGTCATCTGTGATCTTGTAGAGGTCATCTGTGATCTTGTAGAGGTCATCTGTGATCTTGTAGAGGTCATCTGTGATCTTGTAGAGGTCATCCGTGATCTTGTAGAGGTCATCCGTGATCTTGTAGAGGTCATCTGTGATCTTGTAGAGGTCATCCGTGATCTTGTAGAAGTCATCCGTGATCTTGTAGAGGTCATCTGTGATCTTGTAGAGGTCATCCGTGATCTTGTAGAAGTCATCCGTGATCTTGTAGAGGTCATCAGTGATCTTGTAGAGGTCATCCGTGATCTTGTAGAAGTCATCTGTGATCTTGTAGAGGTCATCTGTGATCTTGTAGAGGTCATCCGTGATCTTGTAGAGGTCATCCGTGATCTTGTAGAGGTCATCCGTGATCTTGTAGAGGTCATCCGTGATCTTGTAGAAGTCATCCGTGATCTTGTAGAGGTCATCTGTGATCTTGTAGAGGTCATCTGTGATCTTGTAGAGGTCACCAGTGATCTTGTAGAGGTCATCCGTGATCTTGTAGAGGTCATCCATGATCTTGTAGAGGTCATCCGTGATCTTGTAGAGGTCATCAGTGATCTTGTAGAGGTCATCCGTGATCTTGTAGAGGTCATCCGTGATCTTGTAGAGGTCATCCGTGATCTTGTAGAGGTCACCAGTGATCTTGTAGAGGTCATTAGTGATCTGGTAGAGGTCATCCGTGATCTTGTAGAGGTCATCAGTGATCTTGTAGAGGTCATCCGTGATCTTGTAGAGGTCATCCGTGATCTTGTAGAGGTCATCCGTGATCTTGTAGAGGTCATCAGTGGTCTTGTAGAGGTCATCCGTGATCTTGTAGAGGTCACCAGTGATCTTGTAGAGGTCATCCGTGGTCTTGTAGAGGTCATCAGTGATCTTGTAGAGGTCATCAGTGATCTTGTAGAGGTCATCCGTGATCTTGTAGAGGTCATCCGTGATCTTGTAGAGGTCATCAGTGATCTTGTAGAGGTCATCCGTGATCTTGTAGAGGTCATCAGTGATCTTGTAGAGGTCAGCAGTGATCTTTCGTAGAGCCGTCTCAGTGCTGTGGGACTTTAGGACGCCGACTCCAAAAGGTTGAATCTGCTCATCGCAACGATGTGAAAAAGGTGCTCGATGACCTTTGAAATCAAACACGGGTTTGAGATTGGGTAGATAGTTTACGGAGTCACTACGGATCAAGGCAACTCTTTTCAGGACCGGTGTTACCCGCGCCATTTTTAACCGATCTGGGAAAGAGCCCTCGCTCAACTAAATATTTGCCAGGTGGACAATCAGCGGCGCAAGCAACGTCCGAGCACGATTTGAGACATGTGGATGTCGTGGTGCACCACTGTCATATTTGGCAGCCGTGCGATGAACATCGACACCTCTGCCAGTTGATCAAACTCTGATGGCAGACGGGGAGAATGCATTGCCTTCAGGTGAAAACCCTTCGTCTTTATTGTCACTATTCTATTGATGAAGAACGTCACAAGTACTGGGCACAGATTTTAATTGATTAGTTAATGGGTGGCTGGAGTGCAGCAGACCTTTCACAACGTGCCACGTAGCATACGGGTCGCGAGCCAAGTTTCTGGAATGGTCGATATGTCGAGTCCACAAACATTGATCAGATCATGGATCAGAGCCCTCTTGTTGTCTATGAAGAGTGTGTTGATCAATGCAAATTTTAGGATCCCTGGTGCAGTGTTTTGATCGATAATTGACATCAGCAGCAGTGTGGCGATGAAGGCGCTCTTCTGTGATCATGTAGAGATAGGGCGGAAGAAGAACGGAGCAGATCTGCAGCACAACCATGTGCGAGGCATTGCAATAAGTGACGAACACGGGTGGGTAGAGGTCTGCATTTCAACAGCAGATCGTAGCACGGAGGGAGCAGAACTCGAGTAGTACACTATACACGACACAGGGTACACTACACACGGGTACATTATACGTTACTTACAATCTTACGGTAGCGGGCGTCGTGGTAGAGAGTGTCGCGGTAGCAAGTTTCGCATTGAAGAGCGTCACGGTGGAGAGCATGGCGGGGGACAGCGTCACGGTGGAGAGCGCCATGGTGGAGGGCGTTGCACTGGCAATCATTGCGGTGGCGAGCGTATTGGTAGCGAGCGTCACGGTAGCTAGCGTCGGCGTGGAGAGCATCATAGCGGTGAGTGTCGCGGTCGAAAGCATCGCGTTGGTGAGCGTCGTAGAGGAGAGCGTTGCTGTGTCCAGTGTCGCGGTAGAGAGTGTCGCAGTTCTGACCATTACGTAGCGAACGTCGATGTAGCTAGCGTCAGTTTGGAGAGAGTCGCGGTAGAGAGCGTCGTGTTGGTGATCGTCGCCGTGGTGAGCGTCTCAGTAGGCAGCGTGGCTGTAGAGAGCATTGCGGTGGCGAGCATAGCGAAGGACAGCGTCGCGGTGGCGAGTATTGTGGTGGTGGTGGAGAGCATCGCCGCGGTGAGTGTCGCCGTGGCGAGCGCTGTGGTGGCGAGCATTGCAGTGTTGAGCGTCGCGTTGGAGAGCGTCGCATTAGAGAGAGTCACGGTGACAAGCATCACGGTGGCTAGCATGGTGGGGGACAGTGTCACAGTGCAGAGCGTCATCGCTGTAGAGAGCGTTGCCGTGGCGAGTGTCACGGAAGCGAGCATCGGCGAGGAGAGCATCATGGCAGAGAGCTTGGCGGTGGCAAGCGTTCGTGGTGGAAGACTTTGCGGTAGAGAGTGCCGCAGTGCCGAGCATTGCGGGAGTGGGCGCCGCAGTGGTGAGCGTCGTGGTGGAGATCGTGGTGGTAAAGAGCATTGCGGTGGTGAACGTCGCGCTGGTGAGCGTCGTGGTAGCGTGCGTGGAGGCGGAGAGAGTTGCGGTGGCGAGTGTCGTGGTGGAGAGCGTCGCGGTAGTGAGCATCATGGCGGCGAGCGTTGTGGCAATGAGTGTCGCCGTAGAGAGCGTCCTGGGCAAAACGTCACAGTAGAGAGCGTCACAATGGAGAGCGTCATGGTGGAGATGGTCACCGTTGAGGGTGGTGCGGTGGCAAGCTTCGCGGTAGAGAGTGTCGCAGTGGAGAGTGTTGCGGTAGTGAGCGTCGCAGTGGTGAGAGTCATGGTGGAGAGCGTTGCGATGGAGAGCATCGTCGTGGAGAGCGTTGCGATGGAGAGCATCACAATGGAGAGCGTCGCTGTGGCGATGGTCACCGTTGAGGGCGATGCGGTGGCAAGCTTCGCGGTAGAAAGTGTTGCAGTGGAGAGTGTTGCGGTGGCGAGCATCGCTTTGCAGAGCATCATGGTGGGAAGCGTCGCATTGGAGAGTGTCGTGGTGGAATGCGTCGCGGTAGAGAGCGTCGCGGTAGAAAGCATTGCGGTGGTGAACATCGCAGTCGCGAGCGTTGTAGTGGCGAGCATCACAGTGGAGAGCATGGCGATGGAGAGCATCGCGACGGCGAGCACCCCAGTAGCGAGCGTGGCAGGGGACAGCGTCACAGTGGAGAGCGTCGTCACAGTGATAGCGAGCGCAGCAGTGTCGCGGTAGAGAGCGTGGCGGTGGCGAGTGTCGTGGTGGAAAACGTCGCCGTGGCAAATGTCGCAGTAAAGAGCGTCGCAATGGAGAGCGTGGTTGTGGCGATAGTCACGGTAGAGAGCAATACGGTGTGAAGCATCGCGATAGAGAGCGTTGCGGTGGCAAGCTTCGCGTTGGAGAGCGCCGTGGCAGCGAGCGTCATGGTAGCGAACGTCGCAGTAGTGAGTGTCTTGGTAGTGACCGGAGTGTTGGCGAGTGTAGCATTGGAGAGCATCGCATTAGAGAGCATCGTGGTAGAGAGTGTAGCCATGGCGGGCGTAGTGGTGGCGAGCGTCATGGTGGCGAGCGTTACAGTGGTGAGCATTCCGCCCGAGAGCGACACGGAAGTGGTCGACGCTCCTCCCATGGTTGAAGTTCATCACGTGGTTGAAGTTCATCACGTGGTTGAAGTTCATCACGTGGTTGAAGTTCATCACGTGGTGGAAGCTCATCACGTGGTGGAAGTTCATTACGTGGTTGAAGTTCATCCCGTGGTTGAAGTTCATCACGTGGTGGAAGCTCATCACGTGGTGGAAGCTCATCACGTGGTGGAAGTTCATCACGTGGTTGAAGTTCATCCCGTGGTTGAAGGTCATCACGTGGTTGAAGTTCATCACGTGGTTGAAGTTCATCACGTGGTTGAAGTTCATCACGTGGTTGAAGTTCATCACGTGGTGGAAGCTCATCACGTGGTTGAAGTTCATCCCGTGGTTGATGCTCATCACGTGGTTGAAGTTCATCACGTGGTCGACGCTCCTCCCATGGTTGAAGTTCATCACGTGGTTGAAGCTCATCACGTGGTTGATGCTCATCACGTGGTTGAAGTTCATCACGTGGTCGACGCTCCTCCCATGGTTGAAGGTCATCACGTGGTTGAAGTTCATCACGTGGTCGACGCTCCTCCCATGGTTGAAGGTCATCACGTGGTTGAAGTTCATCACGTGGTTGAAGTTCATCACGTGGTTGAAGTTCATCACGTGGTTGAAGTTCATCACGTGGTGGAAGCTCATCACGTGGTGGAAGTTCATCACGTGGTTGAAGTTCATCCCGTGGTTGATGCTCATCACGTGGTTGAAGTTCATCACGTGGTCGACGCTCCTCCCATGGTTGAAGTTCATCACGTGGTTGAAGCTCATCACGTGGTTGATGCTCATCACGTGGTTGAAGTTCATCACGTGGTCGACGCTCCTCCCATGGTTGAAGTTCATCACGTGGTTGAAGTTCATCACGTGGTTGAAGTTCATCACGTGGTGGAAGCTCATCACGTGGTGGAAGTTCATCACGTGGTTGAAGTTCATCACGTGGTTGAAGTTCATCACGTGGTGGAAGCTCATCACGTGGTGGAAGTTCATCACGTGGTTGAAGTTCATCACGTGGTTGAAGTTCATCACGTGGTTGAAGTTCATCACGTGGTTGAAGCTCATCACGTGGTTGAAGTTCATCACGTGGTTGAAGTTCATCACGTGGTTGATGCTCATCACGTGGTTGAAGTTCATCACGTGGTTGAAGCTCATCACGTGGTTGAAGTTCATCACGTGGTTGAAGGTCATCACGTGGTTGAAGCTCATCACGTGGTTGAAGTTCATCACGTGGTTGAAGTTCATCACGTGGTTGAAGGTCATCACGTGGTTGAAGCTCATCACGTGGTTGAAGTTCATCACGTGGTTGAAGGTCATCACGTGGTTGAAGCTCATCACGTGGTTGAAGTTCATCACGTGGTGGAAGTTCATCACGTGGTTGATGCTCATGACGTGGTTGAAGTTCATCACGTGGTGGAAGTTCATCACGTGGTTGAAGTTCATCACGTGGTGGAAGTTCATCACGTGGTGGAAGTTCATCACGTGGTGGAAGTTCATCACGTGGTGGAAGCTCATCACGTGGTTGAAGTTCATCACGTGGTTGAAGTTCATCACGTGGTTGAAGTTCATCACGTGGTGGAAGTTCATCACGTGGTTGAAGTTCATCACGTGGTTGAAGTTCATCACGTGGTTGAAGTTCATCACGTGGTTGAAGTTCATCACGTGGTGGAAGCTCATCACGTGGTGGAAGTTCATCACGTGGTTGAAGTTCATCCCGTGGTTGATGCTCATCACGTGGTTGAAGTTCATCACGTGGTCGACGCTCCTCCCATGGTTGAAGTTCATCACGTGGTTGAAGCTCATCACGTGGTTGATGCTCATCACGTGGTTGAAGTTCATCACGTGGTCGACGCTCCTCCCATGGTTGAAGTTCATCACGTGGTTGAAGTTCATCACGTGGTTGAAGTTCATCACGTGGTGGAAGCTCATCACGTGGTGGAAGTTCATCACGTGGTTGAAGTTCATCACGTGGTTGAAGTTCATCACGTGGTGGAAGCTCATCACGTGGTGGAAGTTCATCACGTGGTTGAAGTTCATCACGTGGTTGAAGTTCATCACGTGGTTGAAGTTCATCACGTGGTTGAAGCTCATCACGTGGTTGAAGTTCATCACGTGGTTGAAGTTCATCACGTGGTTGATGCTCATCACGTGGTTGAAGTTCATCACGTGGTTGAAGCTCATCACGTGGTTGAAGTTCATCACGTGGTTGAAGGTCATCACGTGGTTGAAGCTCATCACGTGGTTGAAGTTCATCACGTGGTTGAAGTTCATCACGTGGTTGAAGGTCATCACGTGGTTGAAGCTCATCACGTGGTTGAAGTTCATCACGTGGTTGAAGGTCATCACGTGGTTGAAGCTCATCACGTGGTTGAAGTTCATCACGTGGTGGAAGTTCATCACGTGGTTGATGCTCATGACGTGGTTGAAGTTCATCACGTGGTGGAAGTTCATCACGTGGTTGAAGTTCATCACGTGGTGGAAGTTCATCACGTGGTGGAAGTTCATCACGTGGTGGAAGTTCATCACGTGGTGGAAGCTCATCACGTGGTTGAAGTTCATCACGTGGTTGAAGTTCATCACGTGGTTGAAGTTCATCACGTGGTGGAAGTTCATCACGTGGTTGAAGTTCATCACGTGGTTGAAGTTCATCACGTGGTTGAAGTTCATCACGTGGTGGAAGTTCATCACGTGGTTGATGCTCATGACGTGGTTGAAGTTCATCACGTGGTTGAAGTTCATCACGTGGTGGAAGTTCATCACGTGGTGGAAGTTCATCACGTGGTGGAAGTTCATCACGTGGTTGAAGTTCATCACGTGGTTGAAGTTCATCACGTGGTTGAAGTTCATCACGTGGTTGAAGTTCATCACGTGGTGGAAGTTCATCACGTGGTTGAAGTTCATCACGTGGTTGAAGTTCATCACGTGGTTGAAGTTCATCACGTGGTTGAAGTTCATCACGTGGTTGAAGTTCATCACGTGGTGGAAGTTCATCACGTGGTTGAAGTTCATCACGTGGTTGAAGTTCATCACGTGGTTGAAGTTCATCACGTGGTTGAAGTTCATCACGTGGTTGAAGTTCATCACGTGGTTGAAGTTCATCACGTGGTTGAAGCTCATCACGTGGTTGAAGCTCATCACGTGGTTGAAGTTCATCACGTGGTTGAAGTTCATCACGTGGTTGAAGTTCATCACGTGGTTGAAGTTCATCACGTGGTTGAAGTTCATCACGTGGTTGAAGTTCATCACGTGGTTGAAGCTCATCACGTGGTTGAAGCTCATCACGTGGTTGATGCTCATCACGTGGTTGAAGTTCATCACGTGGTTGATGCTCATCACGTGGTTGAAGTTCATCACGTGGTCGACGCTCCTCCCATGGTTGAAGTTCATCACGTGGTTGAAGTTCATCACGTGGTTGAAGCTCATCACGTGGTTGAAGTTCATCACGTGGTTGAAGTTCATCACGTGGTTGAAGTTCATCACGTGGTTGAAGTTCATCACGTGGTTGAAGTTCATCACGTGGTGGAAGCTCATCACGTGGTGGAAGTTCATCACGTGGTTGAAGTTCATCCCGTGGTTGATGCTCATCACGTGGTTGAAGTTCATCACGTGGTCGACGCTCCTCCCATGGTTGAAGTTCATCACGTGGTTGAAGCTCATCACGTGGTTGATGCTCATCACGTGGTTGAAGTTCATCACGTGGTCGAAATTCATCACGTGGTTGATGCTCATCACGTGGTTGAAGTTCATCACGTGGTTGAAGTTCATCACGCGGTTGAAGTTCATCACGTGGTTGAAGTTCATCACGTGGTTGAAGTTCATCACGCGGTTGAAGTTCATCACGTGGTTGAAGTTCATCACGTGGTTGAAATTCATCACGTGGTTGATGCTCATCACGTGGTTGAAGTTCATCACGTGGTTGAAATTCATCACGTGGTTGATGCTCATCACGTGGTTGAAGTTCATCACGTGGTTGAAGTTCATCACGTGGTTGAAGTTCATCACGTGGTAGAAGTTCATCACGCGGTTGAAGTTCATCACGTGGTTGAAGTTCATCACGTGGTTGAAGTTCATCACGTGGTGGAAGGTCATCACGTGGTTTGAAGGTCATCTGGTGGATGAACACATTGTGGATGGCTTCACAGGCACGGGTGATGATGCTAATACATTCTAATGCTGATGATGCATGTACATTATCAGCATTATATGGAGGGTGTATTGCCGATTATGGTGATGATGATGACGATGCCGGCGATGCTGCTGTTCTTGGCGTTGATTCGAGTGGCGGCAATTCCGCTGCCACGTTAAGAGCGGTGAGGGGGTCGGTGGCTGGTCGGGTGGCTGGGTGGGGTGTGGGTAGGTGGGGGGTAGGGTTGGTGGGGGGGGGGCGTTTGCGAGCGCGTTCGGTTTTCGAGCTCGAATCCCCTCCCCCGTCCTCTCTCAGTTTCTCGGAGCTCACAAAAGCTTGAGGCAATCCAACCGCAAATCGACGGTGCCTGTAAAACACATCCTGGAGATTACAATCAGCCGGATGAAAAGTCCTCCCTCGCCGTCGCTGCTGCTGCCTTCTGCTTGCTGCCACCGCCAAGTAAAATGGCACGAGAAGAGCCTTGCAGGCAACTTCGGGTTGCAGGGGTTTGAGATCCGAAGGATGTGGGGAGGGGGTCGAGGTTTTGGCAGTGCCATGAGCTGCAGCCCGAGTTCGCGTTCTGGATCGGGCAGGCCCCCGTGTGTCGTGAGCACCGTGGCGTGGATGTTTAATCATCATCATCACAACCATCATCATCACAACCATCATCATCACAACCATCATCATCACAACCATCATCATCACAACCATCATCATCACAACCATTATCATCACAACCATCATCATCACAACCATCATCATCACAACCATCATCATCACAACCATCATCATCACAACCATCATCATCACAACCATCATCATCACAACCATCATCATCACAACCATCATCATCACAACCATCATCATCACAACCATCATCATCACAACCATCATCATCACAACCTTCATCATCACAACCATCATCATCACAACCATCATCATCACAACCATCATCATCACAACCATCATCATCACAGCCATCATCATCACAACCATCATCATCACAACCATCATCATCACAACCATCATCATCACAACCATCATCATCACAACCATCATCATCACAACCATCATCATCACAACCATCATCATCACAACCATCATCACAGCGATCATCATCACAACCATCATCATCACAACCATCATCATCACAACCATCATCATCACAACCATCATCATCACAACCATCATCGTCACCATCACCCACCATCAACATCATAATGGTGGTTGGTGGTGATGATGGTGATAATGGTGGTGGTGATGATGTTGGTGATGTTGGTGATGATAGTGGTGGTGGTGATGATGATAATGGTGGTGATGATGATAATGATGGTGATGGTGGTAGTAGTGATAATGGTGGTGATGATGATGGTGGTACTGGTGATGATGGTGGTGATGATGATGATAATGGTGGTGGTGATGATGTTGGTGATGTTGGTGATGATAGTGGTGGTGGTGATGATGATAATGGTGGTGATGATGATAATGATGGTGATGGTGGTAGTAGTGATAATGGTGGTGATGATGATGGTGGTACTGGTGATGATGGTGGTGATGATGATGATAATGGTGGTGATGATGATAATGTTGTTGATGCTAGTGGTGGTGGTGATGATAATGGTGGTACTGGCGATGATGATGGTGGTACTGGTGATGATGATGATGATGGTGGTGGTGATGATGATGGTGGTGGTGGTGGTGGTGATGATGATAATGATGATGATGGTGGTGGTGATGATGATGATGATGATATTGATGGTGCTGGTGATGATGGTGGTGATGATGTTGGTGATGATAGTGGTGGTGGTGGTGGTGGTGATGATGGTGGTACTGGTGATGATGATGTTGGTGATGATAGTGGTGGTTGTGATGATGGTGGTACTGGTGATGATGATGGTGGTGGTGATGATAATGGTGGTGATGATGGTGGTACTGGTGATGATGATGTTGGTTATGATAGTGGTGGTGATGATGATGGTGGTGGTGATGATGATGGTTTTACTGGTGATGATGGTGGTGGTGGTGGTGGTGATAATGATGGTGGTGATGATGGTGGTGGTACTGGTGATGATCATGATGATGATGGTTGTTGTAATCCACAGGCCTCACATCGCGGCAGAGCATCGCCCTCGTCGCTGTCGTTCTCAGCATCGCACTCGTCGCCTCCCTGGCTCTGCGTATCCGGTGAGAGAGAGAACCACCTCGGGGCAGGGGGCACAGGGCAAGGGCTAAGTGGGTGGGGCAAGGGGGCAAGGGGCAAGGGCCAAGGGGGTGGGGCATGGGGCAAGGGGCAAGGGCCAAGTGGGTGGGGCAAGGTGGCAAGAGGGCAAAGGGCAAGGGCCAAGGGGGTGGGGCAAGGGGCAAGGGGGCAAAGGGCCAAGAGGGAGGGGCAAGGGGCAAAGAGCAAGGGCCAAGAGAGTGGGGCAAGAGGCAAGAGGCAAGAGGGCAAAGGGCAAAGGCCAAGGGGGTGGGGTAAGGGGGCAAGGGGCAAAGGGCAAGGGCCAAGAGGGTGGGGCAAGAGGCAAGAGGGCAAAGGAGGAGGGGCAAGGGGCAAAGGGCAAAGGCCAAGGAGGTGGGGCAAGGGGCAAGAGGGCAAGGGGCAAAGGCCAAGGGGGAGGGGCAAGGGGCAAGCGGCTGCTCTGCGGTGTAGCGACCGGCTCGCAATCACAGGTCCCAAGTTCACATCCTGGTTGGGGCTGGTTGACTCAGCCTGCTCTTGCCCCCGCAATTTGAATGTGGAATTTACTTTACCAGCTCAGAGCTGAACACAGGTACTGGGCATGGCAAAAAATAATGCGACTTTGATGTTTGTTGTTGTTGCTGCTGCTGCTGAGAGCTGTAATCGAACCTCGGGTGCAGGCACTGTGAGCCACCCTGCCTCTCCCTCCCCAGCTCAGGACAGACTCGGCCCCCGCCATAATAACATGGAATTCCCACACAGGGCTGTAAATAGGAGACGACCTGGAATCCCCGTAGAGGCGCAGAAACAGACGACCCGATGCTCGAGTGCCAGGAGGGCACGCGCAACACTGGTGATGGCCGTGAGAGCGAAACGTCGGACTACCCGTTTCTAAGACGCTGTCAGATCGCTCTCTGCAACATCACCAACTAAGTTGGTGCCCTGCTGCTGCTGCTGCTGCTCCTGCTGCTGCTGGAGGCGGCAAATGCATGTGGCCACCGTTTGTCCATGACGAGTAGAGGCCGATCGAAACTGAATTTCTGGTTTCCGCTGAAAACGAAACCAGACCGAAAGTTAAAAATTTACTTTCGGCCGAAACCAAAAGTATTTTTTCTTACTTTCGGCCGAAACCAAAACTATGCCGAAAGAAGCCATTTGCCAACTTTCGGCCCCCGAAACCGAAACCGAATTTCGGTCGGCCTCTAATGACGAGACGACTTCGTGCAAGCGATTGTCTGCGTCGGGTGGAGGAGGGTCCACGAACATCGCGTCAGAACCTCGGAGGCGCTCACGAACTGGGCTCTTTCCTCACTGCCACCCGGAGGCTCGTCAGAAGCTGCTGCGATTCTGCCTCCTGCCTCCGTCTGTATGTCCCGTATGTGTGCACGCGTAGTGACACCAAGAATTCGGAGTCCTTATTCGTTAGAGGTCTTTGTTGGGAGACTTTATTTCTTCACGCGTCTCCAGCTCTCGTGTTCTCCCTCAAGCCCCCTTCCTCGAAGGTTCCTTGACCCGCGACTCATCTCCCTCAACTCCCTCCGCACCCAAACCGCTCCAAAAAAGATTACAAACCGCTCCTCGAGCGCTCCCAACCCGATCTCAACCCGCTCCCAAACCGCCCTCCACCGCTCCCAAACCGCTCCCGAACCGCTCCCAAACCGCTCCCGAACCGCTCCCAAACCGCTCCCAAACCGCTCCCGAACCGCTCCCAAACCGCTCCCAAACCGCCCTCCACCGCTCCCAAACCGCTCCTTGACCGCTCTCAAACCGCTCCCAACCCGCTCCCGAACCGCTCGCCAACCGCTCCCGAATCACCCGGCACGCCGAGTGGGGGGACGGGGTGGAGGCCCCGCGTCCTCCCTCCACCTCACACGGAGTGGTCGCGCCTGAGCTGGTGACGCTGAGAGGCTCCGTTCGAATCCAGACTTTAGCCACTGCCTGCGATGTTGCCGACGATGATGATACTGTTGCTGCTGCTGCTGATGATGATGCCAATGATGTTGCTGCTGCTGCTGATGATGATGATTGTTATTCACTCGCTGAGCGCGCGCGGGTCTGTGCGTGCGTGCGTTTGAAAGCCGAGACCCGTAGTGGAGTCGGAGATCGTGGGATTTTCGGTCACCCGCAACTGGGGCGGGGGGGGGGGGTTGGGGGGGAGGGGTTGGGGGGAGGGGTAGGGGGGAGGGGTTGGGGGGAGGGGTTAGGGGGAGGTGTTAGGGGGAGGGGTTGGGGGGAGGGGTTGGGGGGAGGGGTAGGGGGGAGGGGTTGGGGGGAGGGGTTGGGGGGAGGGGTTAGGGGGAGGTGTTAGGGGGAGGGGTTGAGGGGAGGGGTTGGGGGGAGGGGTTGGGGGGAGGGGTTGGGGGGAGGGGTTAGGGGGAGGTGTTAGGGGGAGGGGTTGGGGGGAGGGGTTGGGGGGAGGGGTAGGGGGGAGGGGTTGGGGGGAGGGGTAGGGGGGAGGGGTTGGGGGGAGGGGTTAGGGGGAGGTGTTAGGGGGAGGGGTTGGGGGGAGGGGTTGGGGGGAGGGGTAGGGGGGAGGGGTTGGGGGGAGGGGTTAGGGGGAGGTGTTAGGGGGAGGGGTTGGGGGGAGGGGTTGGGGGGAGGGGTAGGGGGGAGGGGTTGGGGGGAGGGGTTGGGGGGAGGGGTTAGGGGGAGGTGTTAGGGGGAGGGGTTGAGGGGAGGGGTTGGGGGGAGGGGTTGGGGGGAGGGGTTGGGGGGAGGGGTTAGGGGGAGGTGTTAGGGGGAGGGGTTGGGGGGAGGGGTTGGGGGGAGGGGTAGGGGGGGAGGGGTTGGGGGGAGGGTTAGGGGGAGGTGTTAGGGGGAGGGGTTGGGGGGAGGGGTAGGGGGGAGGGGTTGGGGGGAGGGGTTGGGGGGAGGGGTTAGGGGGTGGTGTTAGGGGAGGGGTTGGGGGGAGGGGGTTGGGGAGAGGGGTAGGGGTTGGGGGGAGGAGTTGGGGGGAGGAGTTGGGGGGAGGTGTTGGGGGAGGGGTTGGGGGTGGGGTTGGGGGAGGGGTTGGGGGGAGGGTTGGGGGGAGGGGTTGGGGGGAGGGGTTGGGGGGAGGGGTTGGGGGGAGGGGTTGGGGGGAGGGGTTGGGGGGAGGGGTTGGGGGGGAGGTGTTGGGGGGAAGGGGTTGGGGGGGAGGGGGTTAGGGGGAGGTGTTAGGGGGAGGGGTTGGGGGGAGGGGTTGGGGGGAGGGGTAGGGGGGAGGGTTGGGGGTGGGGGTGGGGGAGGTGTTGGGGGAGGGGTTGGGGGAGGGGTTGGGGGGTGGGTTGGGGGGGGGTGGGGTGGGTTTGGGGGAGGTGGTTGGGGGAGGGGTTGGGGGGAGGGGTTGGGGTGGGTGGGGGTGGGTTGGGGGGGTGGTTGGGGGGGGGGTGGGGGGGGGTGGGGGGGGGGTTGGGGGGGTGGGTTGGGGGGGTGGGGGGTGGGGGTGGGGTTGGGGGGGGGGGGGGTTGGGGGGGAGGGGTTGGGGGGGTGGGGGGGGGTTGGGGGGTGGGTGGGGGGGGGTGTGGGGGGGGTGTTGGGGGGTGGGGTTGGGGGGGGGGTTGGGGGGTGGGGTGGGGGGTGGGGGGGGGGGGTGGGGGGGGGGGGTGGGGGGGGTTGGGGGGTGGGTGGGGGTGGTGGGGGGTGGGGGTGGGGGGGGGGTTGGGGGGGGGGTTGGGGGGGTGGGGTGGTGGGGGGGGGTTGGGGGGGGGGTGGGGGGGTGGGGTGGGGGGGGGGGTGGGGGTGGTGGGGGGGGTTGGGGTGGGGGTGGTGGGGGGTGGGGGTGGGGGGGGTGTGGGGGTGGGGTTGGGGTGGGGGGGGTTGGGGGTGGGGTGGGGGGGGGTTGGGGGGTGTGGGGGGTGGGGTTGGGGGGGGTGGGGTGGGGGGGGGGTTGGGGGGGGGTAGGGGGTGGGTGTGGGGGAGGGGGTAGGGGGAGGTGTTGGGGGGGGTTGGGGGGAGGGGTAGGGGGGTGGGGTTGGGGGAGGGTGGGGGGGGGGTGGGTGGGTTAGGGGGTGGGTTGGGGGTGGGGTTGGGGAGTGGTAGGGGTTGGGGGGTGGGTGGGGGGGGGGTTGGGGGGGGGTGGTGGGGGGGGGGGTGGGGGGGGGTGGGGGGTGGGGTGGGGGGGTGGTTGGGGGGTGGGGGGGTGGGGGGGAGGGGTTGGGGGGTGGGGTGGGGGTGGGGGGTTGGGGGGTGGGGTTGGGGGGGAGGTGTTGGGGGGAAGGGGTTGGGGGGTGGGGTTAGGGGGAGTGTGTTTAGGGGGTGGGGTTGGGGGGAGGGGGTGAGGGGTTGGGGGGGAGGTGTTGGGGGGAAGGGGTTGGGGGGAGGGGTTAGGGGGAGGTGTTAGGGGGAGGGGTTGGGGGGAGGGGTTGGGGGGAGGGGTAGGGGGGAGGGGTTGGGGGGAGGGGTTAGGGGGAGGTGTTAGGGGGAGGGGTTGAGGGGAGGGGTTGGGGGGAGGGGTTGGGGGGAGGGGTTGGGGGGAGGGGTTAGGGGGAGGTGTTAGGGGGAGGGGTTGGGGGGAGGGGTTGGGGGGAGGGGTAGGGGGGAGGGGTTGGGGGGAGGGGTTAGGGGGAGGTGTTAGGGGGAGGGGTTGGGGGGAGGGGGTAGGGGGGAGGGGTTGGGGGGAGGGGTTGGGGGGAGGGGTTAGGGGGAGGTGTTAGGGGGAGGGGTTGGGGGGAGGGGTTGGGGAGAGGGGTAGGGGTTGGGGGGAGGAGTTGGGGGGAGGAGTTGGGGGGAGGTGTTGGGGGGAGGGGTTGGGGGGAGGGGTTGGGGGGAGGGGTTGGGGGGAGGGGTTGGGGGGGAGGTGTTGGGGGGAAGGGGTTGGGGGGAGGGGTTGGGGGGAGGTGTTGGGGGGAGGGGTTGGGGGGAGGAGTTGGGGGGAGGAGTTGGGGGGAGGGGTTGGGGGGAGGGGTTGGGGGGAGGGGTTGGGGGGGAGGTGTTGGGGGGAAGGGGTTGGGGGGAGGGGTTGGGGGGAGGTGTTGGGGGGAGGGGTTGGGGGGGAGGTGTTGGGGGGAAGGGGTTGGGGGGAGGGGTTGGGGGGAGGGGTTGGGGGGAGGGGTTAGGGGGAGGTGTTAGGGGGAGGGGTTGGGGGGAGGGGTTGGGGGGAGGGGTAGGGGTTGGGGGGGGGGTTAGGGGGAGGTGTTAGGGGGAGGGGTTGGGGGGAGGGGTTGGGGGGAGGGGTTGGGGGGAGGGGTAGGGGGGAGGGGTTGGGGGGAGGGGTAGTCAGCGTGGCGGGTGTCGAGACGGGGGTGAAGTTCGGGGTCAATCCGTCGAGCGAGGAGCGCGGTCGGCGAAGGAGAGAGTCGTGGGGGGGGGGGGAAGGAATTGGACGCGGAATCTGGCGAGTGCGCAGGCGGTGCAACTGCCCCGGGGGGCTCCACGGGCAGGGGGGGGGGGGCGCAGACGCCGGGCTACGGAGACACGTGGTGGGGTAGGGTGGGGGTGAAAGCATTGGACGGAGGACGGAGCGGGGGGCCGGTGACGGAATTGAATTCCTCGTGTCGCCGGTCTGGGCAGGGGGACAGCCACGGCCTCCGCTTGGATGGGGTGCGGGGATGAGGGGGGGGGGGCGGCTGGGGGGGGGGCACCCCACGAGGGGGTCTCACCGCGCCAACATCGGTGGTGCCAAGTGGCGGTGCCACGCAGAAGCTTGCGCCTTTGATGTGCAGCTCCCCCGTGGTGGTGGTGGTGGCTGGGGGGGGGGGGTGGTTGGATCGCACGGCTTAGAGGCCCGTGTGTGGGCCGTGTCGCCCCCAGGCAATCGGCTGTCCCACCCACCCACCCGCTGTCATCTCGTCACTCCCAGGCGAACGCACGGCTCACGGCCCCGCAGGTCGACCCAGGCACAAACGAGTGCCCTGGGTGCGAGTTGTAAAGCACCGCTACTCGGGGAGACAAAGGCGGCCCGGCGTGGTGCTGGCCACGCCCACCCCCGTCACGTGCCACAGTGCCGGCCTTCGTAGGTGCTGCTGCTGTGGTGGTGATTGTGGTGGTTGTGGTGGTGGTTGTGGTGGTGATGGTGGTGGTTGTGGTGGTGGTTGTGATGGTGGTGGTTGTGGTGGTGGTTGTTGTGGTGGTGGTGATTGTGGTGGTGATTATGGTGGTGGTTGTTGTGGTGGTGGTTGTGGTGGTGGTTGTGGTGGTGGTTGTGGTGATGATCGTTGTGGTGGTGGTTGTGGTGGTGGCCACGCTGCACGTGACTGCCCGTTGTAGGAACCCAGCGCTGTGTGTGGGCAGTAGTGGGGGGTGGGGGTTGATGGATCACACACAGATGGCCTGGAACTCCCTTCCCGTGGTGGGTGGATGTCGAGGAGGAGCCGTGTCGACTAATCGACATCTCTTCATTCCATCTGTACGAGTGGGGGGGGTGGGGGGATAGAGCGTTGCCCCCTCTCGCAATGCGTGGGTTGTCTCCGGGTGCTCCGGTCTCCCCCCCCCCCTCCTCCCACGTGAATAATAAACACGACCACTCGTCATTCATCGGCTGTAAACATCTTTAATAACTAAACACACGATGTGGCAGCAGCAGCAGCAGCGGAGTTCTGATCAAGAGTCCTGACGACTCGGCATGAATCTCCTGGATAAATAAGTAAAGTTGTTACGGGAATTATTAAATTATTAACATTCTAATCATTATTAAATATAGATCAGAGTAGGCTTTACCGTTTCTGGCAATAAAATAGGGGGTGTTAAGACGTCCAAACACCAAAAATACACAGCTATTGCAAGGCAAGCCTGCATTAACCATGCACGCGTCTGTGGCTGTACATGCAAACGAACACGCTCTGATAATAACACTGGTCAACACACTTTTTCTGGCATAAGCTATTCCAACGGTTTTAAGGTAATTTTGGGGTGCTGATTCCAAATCTGGTTTTTGTCTATCACATCAGGTTTTTGAGATATCAAATATTGCATTTTCAAAAAAAAAATGCAGAAGAAAAATATAAAATTAATGTGGATATCTACATAAAATGATATTATAAACACACTATCCTAAAAATACAGCACCATATATTAACACTAAAGCAGTCACTGACTCGCAAAAACTTGCAATCATAAGTGACAGAGTTAATTTCGGGTAAAATGGGGTATGCCGATAGCATGAAATGAGATGTGATAGAGCAAATCTGAGATCAGATTTGCAATCAGCACCCTGAAATTAATCTAAAACAGCTTGCAAAAGTCCAGGCCAGAATTTGTTTTTTGACCAGTGTAATAATAATGCGTGCATTGATTGGCCTACAACACAGAGCCAGCAAACTCATCTAATGGCCAAGTCCTCTGCACCAGTGTCAGACCAGAGACACAACGCCGAAAGATGAACACCAAATGGTCCGATACTTTCATTTTTATTGCCGAAAAGGGTCAAGCATATTCTTAGATTTTTTTTTTCTCTCGTAATTTTGAAACTGGCAAAAAAAGTCCCGTAGATATGCCCATAATTGTTGATTACATATGAAACATAAGAATGCGTTTTTACCCTTTCTTGTGGTAAACATGCAAACTAAACATGCTCCGATACTAATGTATGCATTGCCTTTGGAACTGCCTGCAGCAGAGATAGCATTTTTTAAAGCACGTGTGGTTAATGCTGTTACGCAATTCCTTGCAAAAGGTTTCTATTTGGTGTTTGAAACATCTGAACGCCTCCTGTTTTATTGCCAGAAAGGGTGAAACCTATTCTTGTTCTTCAGATGTAATATCTACGGAACCTTTGTGCCACTTTCAAAATTGTAGGCCATTCAACGCACGCATCATTATTATGATCAGAGGGTGTTCGTTTGCATGTCTAGCCAAAGACACGTGTGTGGTTTATACCGGTAGGAACCTCCTGGTTACACCAGCCCACAGGGGATTATTGTGTCCGTCCGTCGTGCAGGGAGGGGCTGGGTGGGGAGGGTGGGGCTGGGTGGGGATGGGCGGGTGGGGAGGGGTTGGGTGGGGATGGTGGGGCTGGGTGGGGAGGGTGGGGAGGGGCTGGGTGGGGAGGGTGGGGAGGGGCTGGGTGGGGAGGGTGGGGAGGGGCTGGGTGGGGAGAGTGGGGCTGGGTGGGGGGTAGGAGGGGTGGGGCTGGGTGGGGAGGGGCCGGTCACCCCGTGATGCCCTTATAAAACTCAACGTTTAACCTACTCACGCCGGCTTGTGCCCGCCCTCACAGTCGGCCATATTTGCGGAATACACCACGCCGCCGTTGACCCTGGCCATTGACCGAGCAACCCAACGTTCCTACCAGCTCCCTCCGCAGGAATGTGTTGCAGGCTTGCCTTGCAATAGCTGTGTATTTTTGGTGTTTGGCCGTCTTAACACCCCCTGTTTTATTGCCAGAAATGGTAAAAGCTAGTCTTATTTTTCATACTTTGATACTGGAAAAAAAAGGTCCAGTTGCTATAAAAATAATAATGTGTTATTCGTTATTAATCACATCCACGGTGCATGCGGCGCGCCTGTAGGACCCCGGCTGCTGACCACCCGTGCAGTCGCGCTTTAACAGGATAAAATTAATCCACGACAGAATGAATGATAAATTATGTGAATGATTTAGGCCCATATATGGAGTCATTTGGCGCGGCTTTGCCCCTATAAGGAATACTGGAACGGGAATCGACGTGTTTTGAACAGTTCAGTGCTCAATTACACGGGAATCGACCGATAAATTATATTTTGAATGCATATGCCAATGTGTTCGAGCATGGATCGAGCATGGATCGAGCATGAGTATATTTTAAATACAAATTTACAAATCGTTAAAGTGATTCCTATCACATAATTTTTGAATCGAAGCCAACGATTTGTGGATAGCACCGTGATTTCTCGATCTAATTACACGATTTGTGGATCTAAAAAAGCCCATATTAGACCTCTCCTTGACGCTGATTGGCTTCCTTCACCATTAACATAATCCATCACTCATTTTCTTGGTTCTTTCGGTAAAGTCACGTAGAAGGGAAGTAATAAAATAATAAAAATAAAACATAATAAAATAATTCTCACGACGTTTCGGCCACAACGCAAGCAGCCGTCCTCAGGTGAAGACCAGGTCTGTCGGGGAGACACCTGAGGACGGCTGCTTGCGTTGTGGCCGAAACGTCGTGAGAATTTTATTATGTTTTATTTTATTATTTTATTACTTCCCTTCTACGTGACTTTACCGAAAGAACCAAGAAGATGAATCCCTGCAGTCACGAAAGCTTTAAATCGAAATTCATCACTCATTCTGCCGCGGATTCATTTGATCCTGTTACAGCGCTCCGAACCCGCGTCCCCGTGCCCTCCTAGCACGCAGCTGCCAAAGCATAAGGCCTAGCACGCAAAGCGACCAGCAACAAACAGCGCCGCCGAATATCCAACGGATCGGAGAGAGTTGAGCGAGGCTGCTTGGTGTGAGACCTGGGGAGGGGGATCGGTTGGGAGGGGAGAGGCGATGATGATGGGGGTGGGGAGGATTCCAGAGTGGGGCAGTGCGAGGGAAAGGAGACGAGTGAGAATTGAGGTGGTCTGCATTGTGGCGAGTGGTCGGGTGGGTGGGTGAGTGGCCGCGTGGATGGGTGAGTGAGTGAATGGGTGGGTGATTGGGGGAGTTGGTGGGTGAGTAGGTGGGTGGATGAATGAACAAGTGAGTGGGTGAGTGAGTGGGTGTGTTGGTGGGTGGGTGAGTGAGTGGGTGGGTGAGCGGATGGGTAAGAGAGTGGGTGAGTGGATGGGTGGGTAGGTGGGTGGATGGGTGTATATGATCGTGTACCAGGTGGTGTGGAGTCACAGGTCCTGTTCGCTAACAGCACTTGCCCCAACATTTTGTTCAGGCTGGGGGGGGGGGGTGGTGGATCTTTGTCTTTGTTGAGGAGTTCGATTCCTGGCCACGGCTCAACACCAGTGCCTGACATCTCAACCCACCCCTTGGGCGATTCCATTTTAAATGGAACACCCCCTCGTGGTGCTCGCAATCAAGGGCGCTGCCCCCCCCCCCACCCCCCGTGACAGTCCCGCTTTGTCTTCGCGGGGGGCCCCATTCTCCGTCTTCTCCCCCCCCCCCCCCCCGTGCCAGCTGGGTCCGAATCCGGCGGCGCCGCCGGACGCTGGCCCCACGTGGTCCGGGCTTCGCGGGGGGGCGCCCCCACCCCCACCCGTGCGGCTACGACCTCGACCTCGACCCCGACCTCGACCTGGACCTCCTCGACCCGTGCGCGCCCCGCGTCTCCTCGGGCTCCCCGTCCTGCGACAGCGGCAGGGGCCTCTGCCCCCACGCCCTGCCCCCGCTCTCGCTGCCCCTGCCCCCTTCCCTGTCGCTGCCCCTCATGACCCCGCGGCGACCCCTGGCCCTCGACCTGAACCTGACCCCGCCGGGCCCGCCACGCTTCTCCCTCTACGGCCTGACCCCGAACGCAACCCCGGTGCCAACGCCGCTGGGGGGCTCCGGCGGGGGCTCCGCGGCGGGGATGCAGAGTGGGGGGCCCTCGCTGTCCCCCCACTCTCCGCACTCGCTGCTGCTGAGCGCCGCTGCGCTGGCCGCGGGCGAGTGTCCGTCGCCTGGCACCGCTGCGGCGCTGCACCTCAATCAGCTGATGTGCCTGCACTGCTCCCCCGTGCAGCAGCAGCAGCAGTTTCAACAGTTGCAGCAGCAGCAGCAGCACATGCAGCAGCAGCACATGCAGCAGCAGATGCAGCAGCAGCATCAGCAGCAGCAACTGATGATGATGATGCAGCAGCAGCAGCAACAGCAGCAACAGCAGCAGCGGCATTCGCCGATGAATGAATTCATGGCGGTGTCAGATGCGAGATTACACCCGCCTGGGTTAGGCACTCCACCTCTCCACATGCAGCAACATCATCATCAGCAGCAGCAGCAACTTCAGCAGCAGCAGCAGCAACTTCAACAGCAGCAGCAACTTCAGCAGCAGCAGCAACTTCAACAACTCCAGCAGCAACAGCAGCAGCTTCAGCAGCAGCAACAACAGCAGCAACAACAACAGCAGCATCAGCAGCAGCAGCATCAGCACAGCATCGCTCTGCTCTCCTCCTCGTCCTCCCCGTCCCCCGTGGTCGTGTCCACGCGTCGCTCCTCTTCCTCCGACTACGTGAACCTGCCGAGACCCCGCGGCTCCCCGAGCCAGCCCTTCGGGGTGCTCTACACCCCGCCGGGACCCCAGCCCTTCCCGCAGGCGCTGCCGCCACCGCCGCCACCCCCAAAGTCGTGGTACGCGGCGGCGGGGGGGCGGCAGGCTGAGGGCCGGGGAAGCGAGCCGGGTTCGGCCTCTGTCGAGGGGCTTCTCCGAGCCGCGCACCTCGGGATCGCAAGCGCCCGAGGTGACCCCCTGCTCGCCGGCGTCGGAGCGGGGACTCCACTCTCACGAGTGGAACTCCCCCGCGAGGGAGGCGTTACACTTACAGCACAACCAGCATCATCATCGTCAGCGCCAGCAGCAGCATCAGCAGCAGCAGCAGAAGCTTCACCAGCAACGACTGCTTGAACAGCAGCAGCAGCAGTATCAGCAGCAGCATCATTATCAGCAGCAGCAGCAGCGCTACCAGGAGCACCACTCGCCCAAAGACGTCCCTGCCCTCCGAATGGGCAGCAACGGGGTGCTCTCGGCACCCCCTGCACGCACCGCGGGCTTCCTCACCGAGTGCGAGGTGTTGGTGCATAGGGGGGCCGACGCCCAAGCGGGGGGCTCCAGTCCAGCCGTGAGCCCCCCACCTGAACCACAGCCAACGCAGCAGCAGCAGCAGCAGCAGGTGGCCCCCACCGGACCGCAGGGGCCCCCCGCTCTGCGTCGGGGCAGGAGCAGGAGCCGGCAGACGTCGCCCGGGAGGGGACCCGGGGGCCGGGGGCCCAGCCCGGCCACTCCGCTGCCCCCCGTGCCCAGCCCACGCGCCTGCAGCTCCGCATCGTCGCGTTTCTCCTACAGAGGCGGCGACTGTGGCCTGCAGAGGTGGGTCGGGGGGGAGGGGTGGGGGTGGGGGGTAGTGGGGGAGGGGTGCGGGGGGGGGGGAGTTTGTGAAGTTGGTTGTGTTGATGGATTTGGTGGTGTTGGTAGATTTAGTGGTGTTGGTGTAGTTCGTGAAGTTGGTTGTGTTGATGGATTTGGTGGTGTTGATAGATTTAGTGGTGATGGTGTAGTTCGTGAAGTTGGTTGTGTTGATGGATTTGGTGGTGTTGATAGATTTAGTGGTGATGGTGTAGTTCGTGAAGTTGGTTGTGTTGATGGATTTGGTGGTGTTGGTGGCGTTGGTGGATTTAGTGGTGATGGTGTAGTTCGTGAAGTTGGTTGTGTTGATGGATTTGGTGGTGTTGGTAGATTTAGTGGTGTTGGTGTAGTTCGTGAAGTTGGTTGTGTTGATGGATTTGGTGGTGTTGGTGGTGTTGGTGGATTTAGTGGTGTTGGTGGAGTTGGTGGTGTTGGTGGAGTTTGTGAAGTTGGTTGTGTTGATGGATTTGGTGGTGTTGGTGGAGTTCGTGAAGTTGGTGGTGTTGGTGGATTAGGATGAGTTGGTGGTGTTGATGGAGTTGGTGGTGTTGGTGGATTTAGTGGTGTTGATGGAGTTGGTGGTGTTGATGGATTTAGTGGTGTTGATGGATTTAGTGGTGTTGATGGATTTGGTGGTGTTGATGGATTTGGTGGTGTTGGTAGAGTTGGTGATGTACTCCCATTGACGTCACGAAATCGCGTGCGCGCGTGCATTCTGTGTGTCGTGAGCCCCTCCTCCCACCCGATATGGCCAATTGGCAAAGCCGTGGTCGGGCAAGCGCATGCACCATATTCGTTAAGAGAGCTGCAGCGGCGCCACCGGCATGGTTTCAAGAGCGACGTCGCAGCCTTTGAATGCATCAGGCTGCGCCGTGTCTCCGCCAGTCCTCTCTCCGACGTCTCGCCGACGAGACGTCTCCCCGACGAGACGTCTCATCAACGAGACTACCGACGAGACATCTCGCCGGTAGTGCGAGGCCTCCGCCGGTCGCTTACATTCCAAGCATCGCCAGGAGGTGTTCGCTGAACATACCACCACCCTCCAGAACAGGGGTCACCAACCCCCGGGCCGTGGACCGGTACCGGTCCGTGGCCTGTTAGGAACCGGGTCGCACAGCAGCAGGAGGTGAGGGCGGTGAGTCCGTGCGTGGAACCCGCCCCCATTGTTGTATAATTCACCACTTCCGTCCGCGCTTCGTTCCCACACTGCGCACTCGTCTCAGTCACAGTGTTGGTGAGCCCACAAGCTGCTAACCCCTAGTAGCCACAATGCGTAAAAAACAAACGTCGCTGGAGAACTTCTTTGAAAAGGGGGAAAGACCCAATGATGCACATTTTGTTAACGATTGAGCACCAAAGGAGTGCAAAGCTGCAGTAAAGAACCACTACTCTCCCCCTTTGTTGAATTGACTTTCAACCGAGTAACCCTCTTACCTGACCCAACATTTGTTCTGACAAACGTCGCTGGAGAACTTCTTTGAAAAGGAGGGAAAGACCCAATGATGACCACCCCCCTCCCCCCCGCCCCCCCCGGTCCGTGAAAAATTGTCTTCCACGAAGCCAGTCCCTGGTGCCAACAAGGTTGGGTGCCGCTGCTCTGGAACAGTGGCTCTTCTTCTTATTAACCTGGGGTGCATGCTGCCCCTGGAGATGCGAGATGTCCCTTTCCGGTGGGGTGTGAGACGTGGCCAGATTCTCTTTTCAGAAGGTAAATCATCTAAAAGACAAATTTAGCACGGACACGTAAGTACACCAACTATTAACATTGCACATTTTTTTCTCGGTTCTTTCGGTAAAGTCACGTAGAAGGGAGATAATAAAATAATAAAAATACAACATAATACAATATTACAATTCTCACGACGTTTCGAAAGAACCAAGAAGATGAATCCCTGCAGTCACGAAAGCTTTAAATCGAAATTGCATATTTTGTTATTGATTGAGCACCAAAGGAGTGCAAGGCTGCAGTAAAGAACCACTACTCCCCCCCTTTCTTGAATTTACTTTCAACCGAGTAACCCTCTTGCCTGACCCAACATTTGTTCTGATTAAATAAAATGCATGAATGAACGTCGATATTTTAACAAATTGTCAATTTTCTGAGGTTCCAGCTAGGTAACTGCGAGCGAATGAAACTACAAATGTCATCGGGATGCTCTGCGCGCGCGTGGCGTTAACCCACATTGCTTACGATCGATGAGTTTACAAAGGTCTTTTATATCGTTCTAGGTTAGCCATATGGATTAACATTTTAGCGCAGTTACACTATATTGGCAGATTCATACAACATGATTATTCACCAATGACTCTGGAGCATGATATAATTTGACAGATTTGTAAATCACCTCAGGTAGACCCCCCTGGGATATGGCCCATGCGTACCTCCAGGGGTCCGCGTGCCCCCCAGGGGCCTGTGTACCTCCAGGGGTCCACGTACCCCCAGGGGCCTACGTAGCCCACAGGGACCCGCATACCTCCCAGTTGAGAACCACTGCTCTAGACCGGGGTGGGGGGGGGGGTGATCGACAATCAAAATAACGAGGAGAGACATTTTTTTCTTGAATTCGGTCAACAAAAATAAAACCCCCACGATATTTCACGAGCCGCGCCAATGCGCACCGTGTGGGTGAATACGAGACGGTGGCGGTCCCCTCATAAATAACGGTCACGAAGCGGTTCCTTACAGAGGTCGCCACTGCACGCAGCTCCGCAGGTTTTTGCCGACCCCTCGCTCTAGAAAGAGACATCGCGATGGGTGGCCGTGGTGAGGGCCGGGATCGCCCTCCGCACCACCAGCACCACCACCACCGGACTGCGCGCAGCAGCAGCAGCAGGAGTCTCAGGGCACGACACGGGCGCAGCGTCAGCAGAGCACTAGCAGGGGGACCAGCAGACGACCATCAGGGCGGCAGTAGGCGGACCAGCAGGGGACCAGCAGGGGACCAACAGGGGCACCAGCAGGGGACCAGCAGGGGACCAGCGGGGGACCAACAGGGGCACCAGCAGGGGACCAGCAGGGGACCAGCGGGGGACCAACAGGGGCACCAGCAGGGGACCAGCAGGGGACCAGCAGGGGACCAGCGGAGCACTAGCAGGTGGCGAGGAGCCGGGCATCCTGCTGCAGTCGTGGCCCGGTCTCGGTAGCGAACGGAGACGGTCTAGATAGGCGGAGGGGGTAGTCGTGTTTGGTGTTCTTATCAACTGAGCGGCATGGCTCGAGACCTTTTGTGAGTGGGTCAATGTATTGGCGGAGGGGGGAGGAGAGGGGTGGCGTGGGGAGGGGGGGTGGGGAGGAGTGGGGCGGGAGGGATGTGGTCTGAACATTTAGGCGACTGTTTTGGGGTGCTAATATTCTCTTGATGCGCTAGCGAAGCGACCTCGGGGTCGTGCCGTGATGTCAGTGCCGAGTGATGGAGCGTCCACTCCGTGTCCGTGACCCCCCACCCCCCACCCCAACCTGGGACTGTGAACCACCCAATCACAGAGCGGCACCTCGTGCGTGCGCGCGCGTGTCTCCTGTCACAGATCCTGGGGAGATTGCCAACATCATGATCATCATCATCGCCATCATGATCAGCAGCATTTGTATTACCATCATTATCAATCATCACCATCCTCACCACCATCCTCACCATCATCATCATCAATATCGTTACCGATGATCACCATCCTCACCATCATCATCATCACCATCCTCACTGCCGCCACTATTAGCACCATCATCATCAATCACCATGCTCACTATGACCACCATTATTACCATCATTACCATCACCACCATCACCGCCTTGTGTCAATCAACCCAACTTGATGACACCCATAAGGACCACGTGTAGGAGCGGGAGGGGGGGGGGGCACAGCGGACTCACCTCCCGCCATGCACGGCTCGCAAAGCGAACCGGGAAGCATCACGTGACTGCGTCGTGAGACCGCGTGACCGCGCCACGTGGGCATGTGACTGCGCCATGAGACCACGTGACCGCGCCACGTGGGCACGTGACCGTGCCACGTGGGACCGCGTGTCTGCGCCGCGTGGCTCAATTGCCCACGCGCCGCCTGGCTGCCCGCATTGATTTGTTCGCGCGCTTTTTGACGCCGATAAACCGCCACGTCCGTAACCTCGAGGGCAATTAGCCTCGCGAGCGGAACGATCGTGGCGCCATCTGCGGCGAACAGAATGCCGGGCGGAGATGATCAGGGTGCGACGCAGGGGGCCGGGGGTGGTCGCGGGGGTGCGACACAGATGTCTCCGCCATCGCTTACACTGCAGTGGTTAAATTTCGATTTAAAGCTTTCGTGACTGCAGGGATTCATCTTTATTGGTTCTTTCGGTAATGTCACGAATGACTCTGTCGAGAAGACAGAGTCATTCAGACTCTGTCTTCTCGACAGACCTGTTCTCCACCTGAGGACGGCTGCTTGCGTTGTGGCCGAAACGTCGTGAGAATTATTGTATTATGTTTTGTTTTTATTATTTTATTATTTCCATTCTACGTGACTTTACCGAAAGAACCAAGAAGATTGCAGTGGTTCCCAACCGCCTTGCCCCCCCCCCCCCCCCCAGGTGGCACAAGCTACGAGTCGGGTGCCCCCCTCGACAACCACCATGACATGTTTCTTTTTTAAAACAGTTGTTTAAAACGGAGCGTGCCGTATCGGACATTTAACGGCGTCTAACAGCGTTAAATATCCAAGGCCGTCAGCGTAGCGATGATGCGATTACTGTACGAGGCAAGAGGAGGCCACAATATGTAACAGCCTCTCGGTGCGACCGTGCGAGACAAATCACAATATTGAAGCCCTACCTGATTGCCGCACCTCCTGAGCTGATAATGTCGTTATCACGCCACTGATAATGTAGCTATTACACCACTAATGATGTTACCACGCCACTGATAATGTCGTTATCACGCCACTGATAATGTAGCTATTACACCACTAATGATGTTACCACGCCACGGATAATGTCGTTATCACGCCACTGATAATGTAGCTATTACACCACTAATAATGTTACCACGCCACTGATCATTTGTAGCTATGGCGCCACTGATAATGTCGTTATCACGCCACTGATAATGTAGCTATTACACCACTAATGATGTTACCACGCCACTGAAAATGTCGTTATCACGCCACTGATAATGTAGCTATTACACCACTAATAATGTTACCACGCCACTGATCATTTGTAGCTATGATGCCACTGATAATGTCGTTATCACGCCACTGATAATGTAGCTATTACACCACTAATGATGTTACCACGCCACTGATAATGTCGTTATCACGCCACTGATAATGTTACCACGCCACTGATAATGTCGTTATCACGCAACTGATAATGTAGCTATTAAACCACTAATGATGTTACCATGCCACTGATAATGGAGTTATGATGCCACTGATAATTTCGTTACTATGCTACTCATAACATAGTTACTATGCCACTGATAATGTAGTTACTACACTGATAATGTCGTTACTACGCCACTGATTATGTAGTTACTATTCCACTGATAATGTAGCTACTAGGCCACTGATAATGTAGTTACTACACTGATAATATAGTTACTTCACCACTGGTAATGTAGTCACTATGCCACTGATAATGTAGTTACTATTCCACTGATAATATAGTTACTACACCACTGGTAATGTAGTTACTACACCACTGGTAATGTAGTTACTACACCACTGATAATGTAGTTACTACGCCACTGATAATGTAGTTACTACACCACTGGCAATGTAGTCACTACGCCACTGATAATGTAGTTACTACGCCACTGATAATGGAGCTACTACACCACTGATAATGTAGTTACTACGCCACTGATAATGTAGTCACTATGCCACTGATAATGTAGTTACTACGCCACTGATAATGGAGCTACTACACCACTGCTAATGTAGTTACTACACCACTGATAATGTAGTCACTACGCCACTGATAATGTAGTTACTACGCCACTGATAATGGAGCTACTACACCACTGATAATGTAGTTACTACGCCACTGAAAATGTAGTTACTACGCCACTGATAATGTAGTTACTACCCCACTGATAATGTAGTTACTACGCCACTGAAAATGTAGTTACTATGCCACTGAAAATGTAGTTACTACGCCACTGAAAATGTAGTTACTACGCCACTGAAAATGTAGTTACTATGCCACTGAAAATGTAGTTACTACGCCACTGATAATGTAGTTACTACGCCACTGAAAATGTAGTTACTACACCACTGATAATGTAGTTACTACGCCACTGAAAATGTAGTTACTACGCCACTGATAATGTAGTTACTACGCCACTGATAATGTAGTTACTACGCCACTGATAATGTAGTTACTACGCCACTGATAATGTAGTTACTACGCCACTGAAAATGTAGTTACTACGCCACTGAAAATGTAGTTACTACGCCACTGAAAATGTAGTTACTACGCCACTGATAATGTAGTTACTACACCACTGAAAATGTAGTTACTACGCCACTGATAATGTAGTTACTACGCCACTGATAATGTAGTTACTACGCCACTGAAAATGTAGTTACTACGCCACTGAAAATGTAGTTACTACGCCACTGATAATGTAGTTACTACACCACTGAAAATGTAGTTACTACGCCACTGATAATGTAGTTACTACGCCACTGATAATGTAGTTACTACGCCACTGAAAATGTAGTTACTACGCCACTGAAAATGTAGTTACTACGCCACTGATAATGTAGTTACTACACCACTGATAATGTAGTTACTATGCCACTGATAATGTAGTTACTACGTCACTGATAATGTAGTTACTACGCCACTGATACTGTAGTTACTATGCCACTGATAATGTAGTCACTACGCCACTGATAATGTAGTTACTACACTACTGATAATGTAGTTACTATGCCACTGATAATGTAGTTACTACACCACTGATACTGTAGTTACTATGCCACTGATAATGTAGTCACTACACCACTGATAATGTAGTTACTACACCACTGGTAATGTAGTTACTATGCCACTGATAATGTAGTTACTACACCACTGATAATGTAGTTACTACACCACTGATAATGTAGTCACTACACCACTGATAATGTAGTTACTACACCACTGATAATGTAGTTACTACACCACTGATAATGTAGTTACTACACCACTGATAATGTAGTCACTAAACCACTGATAATGTAGTTACTACACCACTGGTAATGTAGTTACTACTCCACTGGTAATGTAGTTACTACGCCACTGATAATGTAGTTACTACTCCACTGATAATGTAGTTACTACACCACTGATAATGTAGTTACTACACCACTGATAATGTAGTTACTACACCACTGATAATGTAGTTACTACACCACTGATAATGTAGTTACTACACCACTGGTAATGTAGTTACTACTCCACTGATAATGTAGTTACTACACCACTGATAATGTAGTTACTACGCCACTGATAATGTAGTTACTACACCACTGATAATGTAGTTACTACACCACTGATAATGTAGTTACTACACCACTGATAATGTAGTCACTACGCCACTGATAATGTAGTTACTATGCCACTGATAATGTAGTTACTACACCACTGATAATGTAGTTACTACACCACTGATAATGTAGTTACTACACAGTTACTACACCACTGATAATCTAGTTACTACGCCACTTATAATGTAGTTACTACACAGTTACTACGCCACTGATAATGTAGTTACTATGCCACTGATAATTTAGTTACTACGCCACTGATATTGTAGTTACTACGCCACTGATAATGTAGTTACTACGCCACCGTAGTGACCACGTATATATTTTAACCAATTGTTCATTGCAAGTGAATACATTAAAAATCAACGGGGCGCTCTGCATTCGTGATTTAATTTCTTCGCTTATCGCTGGTTACTCTTTTTTAAACTCACATTGCTTACGATCAATGGATTTAGAAACGTCGTTTATATCTTTCTCAGTTACCATATGGATTTACATTTTATCGTAGTCATGTTATATTGGCAGATTTGTACAACATGATTATTCACCAATGACTCTTGTGTATGATATAATGTGACACCTTTTATAAATCATATTTATAAATCACCTTCACGACGTAGACACCTGGGGATATTGCCAATGCGTACCCCCCAGGGGCCCGTGTACCCCTCAGAACGGCTGGCTTGGGGGAATCCTTCCTCAAGGCGTCCAGTAGAGGCCACGGTGTCAGAACGTGACAACAATAAACAAGACAAAAAACACGATGGGAGTGCAAAGTATAGGAAAGGTAAACAAACCACGATAGAAAATTAAACAATTGTTTTTATCTTACCAGATAAAGCCCACTGAGGTATTAAGTTATTTGTCCCAAGCGACCTGGTCACAAATGATAGGTCAACAAAGTGGCCCATCGCTTGCAAATTCATCGTAGAAAAATTATCTAAATAATCTAAACTGGGAGCACAGTGGGTGCAACCTTCCAATCATCTCAGGCAGTCAACCCATGGCACCTGGGTCTGTCCCGTGACCGCCTGCCAGGGAGCCTTCGACACTTTACCTGGCCTCAAAGTGCACCTGGCCTGGCACAGGCGCCGTGGTGATGTCACCACCACTTAGTGGATGGTGCGCTGGGAGTGCGTGGAGCGGTGGTGGAGCGGTTAGCGCTACGCTGCGCTACGAACCCGGCCACCCGAGTTCGATTCCCGCTCACGGCCAACACCGGTGACGATTGTCTGAACCGGTCCTGGTCCTCCCCTATGTCGACTCAGCCTCAAGTGAGTACCTGGTGCGATGTGTAGTAAACATCGCCACTGGGGAGACAAAGGCGGTCGGCCGTGGTGCTGCTCAACCACAACACTCAATTAAGCAAATACGGAGGATCTTTGTATTTTGTCTTTGGCGGATAGTGCGGTAGTTGGTGTGGTGGTTGATGTGGTGGTTGGAGTGGTGGATAGTTTGGTGGTTGGTGTGGTGTGGTGAATGGGGTGGTGTGGTGAATGGTTTGGGGTGGTGGTTGGTGTGGTGAATGGTGTGGTGTGGTGGTTGGTGTGGTGTGTGGTTGGTGTGGTGTGGTGAATGGTGTGGTGTGGTGGTTGGTGTGGTGTGGTGGTTGGTGTGGTGTGGTGAATGGGGTGGTGTGGTGAATGGTTTGGGGTGGTGGTTGGTGTAGTGAATGGTGTGGTGTGGTGGTTGGTGTGGTGTGTGGTTGGTGTGGTGCGGTGAATGGTTTGGTGTGGTGGTTGCAGTGGTGGTTGGAGCGGTGGTTGGAGCGGTGGTTGGAGCGGTGGTTGGAGCGGTGGTTGGAGCGGTGGTTGGAGCGGTGGATGGAGTGGTGTGGTGGTTGGCATGGTGGTCGTTGTGCTTTCTGAGGTGGGTGGTGTGTTTGGTTGGTGGGTGATGGGTTAATGAGGGAATAATCATTATTACCCGAACGCTCTGCTCATTAATGTATTAATTCATCAGTAATTGCTCTCTGCGCGATGCAATGCGCATATTTGCAAAATCTGAATTGCACAGCCGGGCCACGTGTTCCATCCGTGGATACCGCGCCGCGTCTAATCAGTGATTGATTAATGACGCGCTGCTGATCCCTCTCCCCGCCGTCTCCTGGCGTCCTCCCCTTACGTCTTCGTCCACCCCTCCCCCCTCTACCCCCCTCCACGGCCTCTCACGTCTCCCTCGCCCCCGTCTCCCCTCCGTGTCTGGCCTCTCCCTCCCCTTCGCTTGTCCATCCCTACCCCAATTCCTCTCCCCTCTCTTCCTCCCCTCCAATTTCTCCCCCCCCCATCTCCCCTTCCCCCTACCACCTCCCCCATCTCCTCTCTCCCCTACCCCCTCCCTCATCTCCCCTCCCTTCCTCCCCTCTCCAACTTCTCGTCCCCCATCTCCCCTCTCGCACACCTACCCCCTCCCCCATCTCCTCTCTCCCCTACCCCCTCCCCCATCTCCCCTCCCTTCCTCCCCTCTCCAACTTCTCCCCCCCCCATCTCCCCTCTCGCCCCCCCCCCCCTCTTCCCTACCCCACCTCTTCCCTATCCCCCCCCCCTCCCGTAGGTGGAACTCGACCGCCAGCTGCTCCCCCAGCACGCGCTCTGCCTCCCTCTGCAGAATGACGGCCGTGTGAGGGGCCACGGGGTGGGGTACGGGACCCCCCCCTAGACCCCAGCGAGATCCACGGACCCCCGAGACCCCAGCGAGATACACGGACCTCCCCCTAGACCCCAGCGAGATCCACGGACCCCCCCCCCCCCTAGACCCCAGCGAGATCCACGGACCCCCCCCCCCCCCCCCCCCCCGAGACCTTAACCCTCAAAGCGCTCCTGCACTCCTCCCAGAGACTCCCACGTCCCCTTGAGCCCCCACGCACGGGCTCCCAGAGTCCCCTGTGAGGACCCCCCTTTGTGGGGGCCCGTCATGGGAATGTGGAATTTCCCACGCTGGCTCAAGGCTCTGAGATCGATCGAATTGGGTGATCGCCGGAGTGATATTGTACTGTCATCGGTAACGCAACACTATCGCCGGTTACACGGCGTGTCCATCAGCAGCAGCAGTGACAGCAGCAGCAGCAACAGTGGCAGCAGCAGCAGCAGTGGCAGCGGCAGCAGCAGCAGCAGTGGCAGCAGCAGCAGCAGTGGCAGCAGCAGCAGCAGCAGTGGGAGCGGCAGCGGCAGCAGCAGCAGCAGTGGCAGCAGCAGCAGCAGCAGTGAAAGTGGCAGCGGCAGCAGCAGCAGTAGTGGCAGCGGCAGCAGCAGCAGCAGTGGCAGCAGCAGCAGCAGTGACAGTGGCAGCGGCAGCAGCAGCAGTGGCAGCGGCAGCAGCAGCAGTGGCAGCAGCAGCAGTGACAGTGGCAGCAGCAGCAGCAGTAGTGGCAGCGGCAGCAGCAGCAGCAGCAGCAGTGGCAGCGGCAGCAGCAGCAGCAGCAGTGGCAGCAGCAGCAGCAGTGACAGTGGCAGCGGCAGCAGCAGCAGTAGTGGCAGCGGCAGCAGCAGCAGCAGTGGCAGCAGCAGCAGCAGCAGTGACAGTGGCAGCGGCAGTAGCAGCAGCAGTGGCAGCGGCAGCAGCAGCAGTGGCAGCAGCAGCAGTGACAGTGGCAGCAGCAGCAGCAGCAGTGGCAGCAGCAGCAGCAACATCGCCCACCTACTCCTGCGAAAACGTGGCAGGACCCCTCCTGACACAACAACGCGAGTCTTGAGCCTCAGTAAAGCTGTCCTGGGTGGGCAGGCGGAATCGTGGCGATGACGCTGGTGGTGGTCGATAGAGGTGGTAGGGGGGTGGGGAGGCTGGGGCTGGGGGGTGGGGGGGTGTAGATAGGATGGCAGGAGGGGGGTGTGGATATGGGGGGCGGAGTGGATGGGGAGGCGATGTGGGGGGGGGGGGTCCACTCTCCACTACTGCTGGTGTCAGGGTGCTGGGACATCCGTGGCCATGTTGGAGACCGTGAGCCGGCACCACTGAGAGTCTGGGTTTGAATCCGCGTTTCAGCCGCTGCCCCTGGTAACGCCTCGTCCTCTTCTCGTGTCGTGCGTTGATGGTGGCGGCAGTCGAACCCATTGCCACGCAGAGCAGCGCAGACGAGAGGAGGTAGTGACGTCACAAGTTTTTCTTTGTGACGTCACCTTCCGATGCTGTCCCCTGACGACAGAGCTGGGGCGGCTCCCTGCGAGCGTTCTCTGTGCCGGTCTCCTCGTGCCCAGGTGCCAGGTGCAGGGTGTCAGGTGCAGGGTGCCAGGTACCAGGTGCAGGGTGCCAGGTGCAGGGTGCAGGGTGCCAGGTGCAGGGTACCAGGTGCCAGGTGCAGGGTGCAGGGTGCCAGGTGCAGGGTGCCACCCCTGCCAAGTCACCGAGGCCGCCACCTCGTCGGTGCGTCGCGGGCTGAGGGCGGCGAGCGACGGCGTGGCCGGCTGCGTGTCGGTGGCCGCGACGAGGCGGCGAGTGGTCACGACGTGTTGGGGGGGGGGGGGGTGGTCGCGGAAAGGACATCGAAGGGCAGTGGCTCAGCGGGGGGGGGGGTTGAGGTGGGGGTTGTTCGGTGGTTTCGCTGGAAAATTCCACTCCGGAGGCGGGAGGGGGGGGGGGAGGTGCGTCAGCAATGGGCCGAGAGCCGGACACTTGACGAGACGTGCACGTGGACAATTCGCGGAGAGGACTTCTCTGGGAACTTTCCGTCGAGCGGATCGGCGAAAGGAACTCGCGCGTCGGGGAGCGGCGCACGTGACAGGGAAAGTCGATGTTGGGCAACATCGGGGCGAGGAGGTGCGGACCGGTGACCCCAGAGGGCGACGCACCGTGGGGGGGTTGCGGTCCATGACCCCCACGCCCCCCCCCCCCTGTTTGGAGGACACGTGGACGTTGCAACAAAGCAGGAGACCCAAGCCATAGAGTGGTGACGACTGTGGGGACTGTGGGGAAGGGCCCGTGAAGGAGGCCACGTGCCCCCCCCCCCCACACCCACACGGATCCAGCGAGGGGTGGGAGGGCCACATTACCACTGTGCTGCCAGGAGGCTGCCAGGAGGCTGTGAGGGACACGGCAGACGCGGAGCGCGTGGCCCGGGGTGGTGGTGGGGGGACGACTTCAACCCGGAGAACTTCACGCAGCGAGCCGCGAAAATCTTGCAGGGAGCGATAGCGAAGTGTGGTGACGGCACGCAAGGCAGGCGTGGCCTAGGGCGGTCATCATCACCACCCCTTCCAGCCACCTCTCCTCCCCACCCCCGGCCCCTACTGTGAACGAGTCGGCGAGGAGGCGCGCACAGCCAGGGGCCACGGTGCTGAGATGCCGTCTCCTGACCGCCGTGCGAAATCGTGGACCCCGCGACGGCCCCATCTGGAGCGATGTCTACCCACGTGGACACGTGGCACGCGCACGCACGTGGAGTCGCCAAGATGTGCCCGTACAGCCGCGCAGACGGCTGGGGCCAGAGACGTGACACGGGAAGAAATTAAAGGGGACGAAGGCAGCGAACACGCCCGGCCGCCTTTGTCTCCCCAGCGATGATGTTTACACGCACAACGAATTCATGGCTCGATCGACACCCGGCGGATGGTCCGGAAGTAGTTCACATTGCTCGCTTAACAAAAAGAAAATTGCGTGAATCGCGGTCGGGGAACCTAGAGTCGGCCGGAGCGCAGTGCGCGATCCACTGTCGCATCAACACATACACACACACAGACACACATACACACAAACACACACACTCAGACACACACACAGACACAGACACACACACTCAGACACACACACTCAGACACACACACACAGACATACACATACAGACACACACACAGACACACACATACAGACACACACACACAGACACACACATACACTCAGACACACACATACACTCAGACACACACATACATACACACACACACAGACACACACACACAGACACACACACAGACAAACACACACATACAGACACACACACACACACACACAGACACACAGACACACACAGACACATACAGACATACAAAAATCCCCCGTATAGCCTTTACAGACTGTTGGGGCAAGTGCTGTTTGCGAGCATCTATGAAGGCCGCATGGCACGCGAGGGGGTGGATGGCCTGCACCACGCCCGGCCGCCTTTGTCTCCCCAGTGGCGATGTTTACACACTGCACCAGGTAATTGTTTGAGGCTAAGTCAACCTAGGGGAGGAGGCCCAGGACCGGTTCAGATAATCGTCACTGGTGTTAGAGTGGGAATCGAACTCGGGCCGCCGAGTTTTCGTAGCGCAGCGCACTAACCGCTACACCACCGCTCCACACACACACACACCGACACACACACCGACACACACACACGTACAACAATAACAACAGCCGGAGTTTGCCATTAAGTGGTGGAAACGTCACCGCGAGGCGGTGCCAGGCTAGGTGCACTCCGAGGTCACGTGAAGTGTCGAAGGCTCGCTGACAGGAGGTCACGGGACATACCCAGGTGCTATGGGTCGACTGAATGAGATGACTGGTAGATGCACCAGCTGTGCCCCCTACCCAAACAACGTTCTATATTGTATCCGCTCCTCTGCCATCCGCTGTTATTGGAGGGCGACTGCATGCAACTGTCCAGTCACGTCCTTCACGAGCCTCCTCCATAGAGGCCGATATTGACACCGCTGTTACCAGTCGTCGGTCCACTCAGCTCCATATCCCCCTTGTACTAAGGAAGGTGCTTCTCGAAATTCTTGGTCTAAAAATATTGTAAATCATGTCGGAGCCAGAGGATAACCCTGTCGCACCCAAAAGTTGAACAGGAAATGGCTCTGACTCCCGGCCCGTGCAGCATTACCCGGGACTTCCCACCATTATGAAGGTCCTGAATGATTGTGAGCAGAGACAGAGAATACGGCATACGTGCAGGACCGCACTGAAATAGAGACATGTGATCACGAGCTACTGAGGCAGTTTCCATATCCTCAGCAACCCGTGAAAACCACTCTTCCTTGCAGCGCCACACGGCTCTGGTAAGCTTCCTCATTCACCGACGTGGGATGTTTTAGACGGTGGGAGTGGGCCTGTTGCATTCTCTTCGGAAGCCAGAACACCCCCGCTATTAACCAGGGTCGCCGGGGAGATCTGGACAGCGTACTAAATCCGGCCATTACAACTGCATGAGCTGCAGTCATGAACCTCACCCATTTGTGGGTTTGAATGGGGTCCTAGACGCACGACCACCACCGCCGTGGAAGAATGGCAGGCGGGTCTTGTCGATGGCGTGCATCCATGATATTGTGTGGATTCGCCGATGATGGAAAAGCGTGTTGGTCATTGCAAGCCCATGGGCCGCACAGAAGTCTAGCAGCTTCCTACCATTGTGATAGAACTGATCTGGTCCATGCCTTTCAATCACTCCAGCCCAGGTGGGGTGTGTTTTTGCCGGACGACATGGACATATACACATATACACACAGACACACACATACACGTAGACACATAGACACATACACATAGACACACACATACACACATACACATAGACACACACACATACACAGACACACACATACACTTAGACACACACACACATAGAAACACACATACACATAGACACACACACATACACTTAGACACATAGACACAAACATGAACACATACACATAGACACACAGACACACACATACACATAGACACACACACATACACTTAGACACATAGACACAAACATGAAAACAGACACATAGACGCAGAAAGACACACACATACACTTAGACACATAGACACACAACAACAACCGCCATTCGCCACTAAGTGGCGGTGACGTCACCACGACACACATACACATAGACACCGACATACTCTTAGACACATAGACACACATACACTTAGACACACACATACACATAGACACACACATACAATTAGACACATAGACACACACATATACACATAGACACATAGACACACACATACACTTAGACACCGACATACACTTAGACATATAGACACACATACACTTAGACACACATATACACATAGACACACACATACAATTAGACACATAGACACACACATATACACATAGACACATAGACACATAGACACACATACACTTAGACACACACATACACTTAGACACACACACACATAGAAACACACATACACATAGACACACACACATACACTTAGACACATAGACACAAACATGAACACATACACATAGACACACAGACACACACATACACATAGACACACACACATACACAGACACACACATAGACACACACACACATAGACACACACATACACATAGACACACACACATACACTTAGACACATAGACACAAACATGAAAACAGACACATAGACGCAGAAAGACACACACATACACTTAGACACATAGACACACAACAACAACCGCCATTCGCCACTAAGTGGCGGTGACGTCACCACGACACACATACACATAGACACCGACATACTCTTAGACACATAGACACACATACACTTAGACACACACATACACATAGACACACACATACAATTAGACACATAGACACACACATATACACATAGACACATAGACACACACATACACTTAGACACCGACATACACTTAGACATATAGACACACATACACTTAGACACACATATACACATAGACACACACATACAATTAGACACATAGACACACACATATACACATAGACACATAGACACATAGACACACATACACTTAGACACACACATACACTTAGACACACATATACACTTAGACACATAGACACATAGACACACATACACTTAGACACACACATACACTTAGACACATAGACACACATACACTTAGACATACATATACACATAGACACACACATACAATTAGACACATAGACACACACATATACACATAGACACATAGACACACACATACACTTAGACACATAGACACACATATACACTTAGACACACATATACACATAGACACACACACATACGCATAGATACATAGACACACACACATACACTTAGACACATAGACACACACATATACACTTAGACACGCATATACACATAGACACACACACATACACTTAGACACATAGACACACACACATACACTTAGACACATAGACACACACACATACACTTAGACACATAGACACACACACATACATATAGACACACATATACACATAGACACGTACGCATGCGCATAGATACATCGACACACACACATACACTTAGACACATAGACACACACATACAATTAGACACATAGACACACACATATACACTTAGACACATACACACACACATACACTTAGACACACATATACACATCGACACACCCACATACGCATCGACACACACACAGACACACGTAGACGCGTCGGGGCGAGGGCTGTTAGAGACCACAGATGAAGGCCACCACGGCACACGATCGGATGTGTGGCCAACCCCACGCCCGGCCGCCTTTGTCTCCCTAGTGGCGATGTTTACTACACACCACACCAGGTACTCATTTGAGGCTGAGTGGGCCTAGGGGAGGCCCAGGACCGGCTCAGATAACCGTCACCGGTATTGGCCGTGAGCGGGAATCGAACTCTGCCAAGAGACACACAAATAGACTCACACACACACACAACGCACTCTCTCTCTCTCTCTTAGCACTCGAGACCATGATCCTGATATCTTCCTTAAAATAATTAAAACATATCGATCACATCCACCCCTCCACCCCCCAACCCCCTCCCCTCCATCCCCTCCCCTCCACCCCCAACCCCCTCCCCTCCATCCCCTCCCCTCCACCTCCCAAACCCCCTCCCGTACATCCCTCCGACTCCTGTTCATAGTTTGAAACATCACGGATCGCTGCTGTGTCGAGGAGGCAGTAGCCACTCGCATTGACCCCCTCACTGCGCCAACCACTGCACCACCGCTCCCCACCACCAATACCAACAGCCGCCATTCGCCATTAAGTGACGGTGGCGTCACCACGGTGCCTGTGCCAGGCTAGGTTCACTTTGAGGCCACGTGAAGTGTCGAAGGCTCGCTGACATGGGGAGGTCACGGGAAAGACCCAGCAGGTGCCATGGGTTGGCTGACTGAGATGACTGACAGATGCACCAGCCGTGCACCCTACTGTGCCAACTCGCTGTATTTTATCCGCCCGACGCTCCGCTCGTTGTTGTGAGCGTTGCTCCTCTGCCCTCCGTTGTTGTTGGAGGGCGACTGCCTCCAACTGACCAGTAGCAGCGTCCTTCACGAGCCTCCTCCTCCACAGAGGCCGATCTTGACACACCCGCACAACAGCCGTTGTGACGTAACCACGGCGTTTGTGCCAGGCTAGGTGCGTGCACCTCGTCTTTGAGTGTGCACACACACACTCTCAAACACACACTCGCACACACACACAAAGACAAAGATCCCCCCGTATAGCCTTAACAGATGTTTGGGGCAAGTGCTGTTTGCGAGCACCTACAAAGGCCGGCACGGGCCACGAGGGGGTGGGTGGCCAGCACCACGCCCGGCCGCCTTTGTCTCCCCAGTGGCGATGTTTACACACCGCACCGCGTGCTCATTTGAGGTCGAGTCGACCTAGGGGAGGCCGAGGAACGGTTAAGAAAATCGTGTTGGCCATGAGCGGGAATCGGCGCCGGGGTTCGTAGCGCAGCGGCGCTAACCGCTGCGCCACCGCTCGTCGACGCGCGCACCCCCCCCCCCCCAACCCCAGAAGCCATTCCCTGTGCGGTGGCGGGGGGGGGGTGCAGGGGACGAGCGGGGGGGGGGGGCGGCACTGGGCCGTGCTTTTTGATATCGGGAGACGCGGCAGTGCAGCAAAGCGAAGCTGTTTGCACATTTACACGATTTGTATGGGCACCGAATCGGTACAGAGTATCCACTAATGTGTATATTTATGTATTATTTATTTATTATAATCGATAGCGAATCGCGTCGGGAATTTTTGTATCAAATGAATAATCGTATTTCTGCCCCCCCCTCCCCTAATCCAGACACGTCACGAGATTCACCCTCCCTCTCAATTCGATTAATTGTCTCCTAGAACGAGGCCGGTTCGAATCAACGATCGATTCTTCGCTTGCACCCGGTGCATATATCGTAGACTCGAGATCGAATCTATTGAATCCAGAGCGATCATTATCCGATATTGGAGTGATTCTACAGATTCCCATTGTGACGTCAATGTATTGCATCTGTAGAGATGTGAATCTGCAGTGAAATCTGTAGGGACGTGAATCTGCAGTGAAATCTGTAGGTACGTGAATCTGCAGTGAAATTCGTAGGTATGTGAATCTGCAGTGAAATCTGTAGGGATGTGAATCTGCAGGGAAATTCGTAGGGACGTGAATCTGCAGTGAAATCTGTAGGGATGTGAATCTGCAGTGAAATCTGTAGGGACATGAATTTGCAGTGAAATCTGTAGGTACGTGAATCTGCAGTGAAATTCGTAGGGATGTGAATCTGCAGTGAAATCTGTAGGGACGTGAGTCTGCAGTGAAATCTGTAGGGATGTGAATCTGCAGTGAAATCTGTAGGGACGTGAAGCTATATTGAATCTATAGGGATGTGAATCTGAAATTAATATGTACGGATGTAAAGCTGCATAGGGTTTGTAGGGATATGAAGCTGTACATTTTAAGGAGGTTCACAGAGCGTGTAACAACTAATATATAATCGGGCAATATCTGTCTCTGCAGGTACACAATTTTTATTTTATTTCACGCATCCAATTGGCCACGCAGCTTTCCTCCGAGGAGCGCACCCGTTCAGCAGCATTGGTTCAACACAAGTAAAGCGTTGGGCACGGTGTCATCGTTCAGTGTGTCATCAGCAGCCCAGTCAGTGCTTAGCTTGAATCAATGCTGGCGAACGTGACGTGTGTGTTCATGGAGAAGGACGCTCCCTTTAATCGATGGGTTGGTACCTCGCCGGATG
>NC_136310.1:9024091-9081037 GCF_964198595.1 Lampetra fluviatilis
CAGACTCACACACACACAGACTCACAACACACAGACTCACACACACAGACTCACAACACACAGACTCACACAACACACAGACTCACAACACACAGACTCACACACACTCACAACACACACAGACTCACAACACACAGACTCACACAACACACAGACTCACAACACACAGACTCACACACACAGACTCACAACACACACAGACTCACACACACACAGACTCACAACACACAGACTCACACAACACACAGACTCACAACACACGTACTCACAACACACACAGACTCACACAATACACAGACTCACAACACACAGACTCACAACACACAGACTCACACACACAGACTCACAACACACACAGACTCACACACACACAGACTCACAACATACAGACTCACACACACACAGACTCACAACACACAGACTCACACAACACACAGACTCACAACACACAGACTCACAACACACACAGACTCACACAATACACAGACTCACAACACACAGACTCACAACACACAGACTCACAACACACAGACTCACACACACAGTGCTCGCCATGCCACGTGCGGCATAGCGAACACGTGGTGCGTCAATTCCATTGCACTCGGTCTTCGATCGAGTCGGAGTCTAACCCCCCCTTCCCCCAGGATCAGTCTAGGGGAGGGGGAGACTCAGTGGGGGGCACGAGATCAGTCTGGGGGAGGGGGAGACTCAGTGGGGGGCACGAGATCAGTCTGGGGGAGGGGGAAATTCAGTGGGGGGCACGGGATCAGTCTGGGGGAGGGGGAGATTCAGTGGGGGCACGGGGTCGGTTTGGGGGAGGGGAGATTCAGTGGGGGCACGGGATCAGTCTGGGGGAGGGGGAGATTCAGTGGGGGGCACGGGATCAGTCTGGGGGAGGGGGAGATTCAGTGGGAGGCACGGGGTCGGTTTTGGGAGGGGAGATTCAGTGGGGGGCACGGGATCAGTCTGGGGGAGGGGGGGATTCAGTGGGGGGCACGGGGTCGGTTTTGGGGAGGGGAGATTCAGTGGGGGGCACGGGTTCAGTCTGGGGGAGGGGGAGACTCAGTGGGGGGCACGAGATCAGTCTGGGGGAGGGGGAGACTCAGTGGGGGGCACGAGATCAGTCTGGGGGAGGGGGAAATTCAGTGGGGGGCACGGGATCAGTCTGGGGGAGGGGGAGATTCAGTGGGGGCACGGGGTCGGTTTGGGGGAGGGGAGATTCAGTGGGGGCACGGGATCAGTCTGGGGGAGGGGGAGATTCAGTGGGGGGCACGGGATCAGTCTGGGGGAGGGGGAGATTCAGTGGGGGGCACGGGGTCGGTTTTGGGAGGGGAGATTCAGTGGGGGGCACGGGATCAGTCTGGGGGAGGGGGGGATTCAGTGGGGGGCACGGGGTCGGTTTTGGGGAGGGGAGATTCAGTGGGGGGCACGGGTTCAGTCTGGGGGAGGGGAGATTCAGTGGGGGGGCACGGGGTCGGTTTGGGGGAGGGGAGATTCAGTGGGGGGCACGGGATCAGTCTGGGGGAGGGGAGATTCAGTGGGGGGGCACGGGGTCGGTTTGGGGGAGGGGGGGTGGGGCGTTGGGGTCGAGGTTGGACTCAGGCTCTGATCTGACACAGGCACCAGGCACTCCACCCTGCACACAGCACCTGTGTACAGCGTGGCCCCAAACACAGGGTCACGGAGAAATGTGGGTGACTTCATTACCTTTAACACTCGCGTTAAAATACTTTCATTATGTTATTCTTCAAGTTAATGTGTTAGCTATTATGATTATTCACATCTCATGTTTATTCTTCCTTCTCGGATGATATTTAAACAGCAACAACAACAACAAACACTCCACCCAAGAACTGAGACCAAACACAATTGATGAATGTTCATTTCAAAAAGAAAAAAAATCACGCACGCAACATCATCATCATCATCACGATCCCGTGGGCAGAGAGCCCCGTGGGGTGTCCATTGCACATCGAGTTACGTTGTCTCCACGTGTCATCTGCCACGTGGCAATGTTTCTCGAGTCAGGGCCACATCTTTGCTGGCACCAATCCCTCGTGATGTCGTCGTCAAACCACATCTCTCTGTGAAGTCTTCCTTTTCATTTTTCTCCGAATTCATGCATCATGCATTGATGTTAACGATGGAAGTCAATTTTTAGCACTTGTTAAAATAAATTATATGTACCCTTTGTGATGCGTTAAAGTAAATACTGTTTAATAACCTCATGCGTGCTGACCTTTGGGACACCCTGTATGAACACACACACCACACACACCACACACACCACACACACCACACACACACACCACACACACACACACCACACACACACCACACACCACACACACTGCACACCATGCACACCACACACACACCACAAACACCACACACACCACATACACACCACACACACACCACACACCACGCACACCACACACACACCAGATACACACACCACATACACACCACACACACACCACATACACCCCACACACACACACCACACACACACCACTCACACCACACACACACTACTAACACCATACACATCACACACACACCACACACCACACACACAGTATACACCCCACACACAACACACCATACACACCACACACACCATACACACCACACACACACCACACACAGAACCACACACACACCACACACACACCGCACAACACACAACCCACACACACCACACACACACACCGCACCACTGACACACCACACAGCACACACAACACACGCCACACAACAGAAAACAGTGAGGCTGAGACACAGTGAGAGAGCGACGCGAGCCGTCGACTGTTCACACGCCGAGTGTGACTGGAACCTCCTCACGGTGGTGAACTGAACTCCGGCCGGGGCAACTGTTGACCGCAATGATTTGAAATGATTGCGATGAGTTGACGTGGGTGCTGTCCGGCGCGGTGTTGAGCAGCGCGGCTTGGGTTTGTGAATGGGGAGCAATTTGTTGAACACGATTTTGCCCCGGGGCGATTTGTTGAACCGGGCGATGTTGAGCTGGTGAATGTGAACACTGCGTCGGTGTGAGCGTAGAGTGGCCACCTCTTCCACAGACAAGACCCGGCCATTTCCATTTAAAGCTTTCGTGACTGCAGGGATTCATCTTCTTGGTTCTTTCGGTAAAGTCACGAAGAAGGGAAATAATAAAATAATAAAAATAAAACATAATAAAATAATTCTCACGACGTTTCGGCCACAACGCAAGCAGCCGTCCTCAGGTGAAGGTCTTTCCGACAGACCTGTGCTTCACCTGAGGACGGCTGCTTGCGTTGTGGCCGAAACGTCGTGAGAATTATTTTATTATGTTTTATTTTTATTATTTCATTATTTCCCTTCTACGTGACTTTACCGAAAGAACCAAAAAGATGAAGAAGACCCGGCCACTTTTCGTGTTTCCCCAGACGTGTATCGGTGTCCTGCAGCATCCAATGGGGGGGAGAGGGAGAAAAAACAGCTCAACACCACGTTGCCACCAGATCTCGGTGCAATGCAATCCCCGCTGCCCGAACGCGCACGCTCGATCGCGCACTGTCCGAGGTCAAACCGGGACGGGTGGCAACTCTACCCTGGAGGCAACTTGATTCATACAGAGATCGGAGCGATTTCGCGGTCACTGTGTTGGATTAAAAATCGTCCTCCACAGCGACGAGTCGCAACTAATGTTGCGAGCAACTTGGTTGAACGGAACTAAGCTAGTGGCAACTGTAATGGATCAACAATTGAATGGTGTATGTTGGGGCGACTGTATTGAATTGGATATTACGGGAGTTTACGTTGAAACTCAAGTTTGTTTGGAGCGACTGTTGCGCCGTGATTGAATGACGCTGCGGGCAACTTTGTGGAATGGAATGGAATTTACTATCTTGCATTGAATGCTCGGGGGTTGTGTTGAGTTGCTGATTTATACTTCGTGAGAGGCAACTGTGTCCACTTGAATACCGAAAACAACTTCACGGAATATAATTATGTTACTGGCGACTGCGTTGCATCAATAATAGAATTGTGTTGCAGACGATTGTGTTGAATATGGAGGCAGATATGTGTGGAATGGCACAGTGCAGTGCTGTGCGTAACTGCGTTGAACAGAGGTTGCTTTTGAGCTTGCTGTGTGCGAGCTGAGTTGAATGAAGTTAGCGTTCCATTCATTGGCTACCACATTCTGATAAGCTCCCCCCCCCCCCTCCTCCCCCTTAACTTGTATTTAAGAACTTGCATCTTGGAATCCCTGCCTCACTTGATACAGAAAATCTGGCTGTGACGGTCCCACCTGACGACGGATACTTGTGTTGCCTCCGAAACGTCGTGCTTTTTATTATTTTATTTTTATACATTTAAATTTCATTTTTTACCTACGTGACTTTACCGAAAAAACGAAGTTGTATGAATCCTTGCAGTCACAAAAGCTTCAAATCTAGAATGAAGTTAGCGTCCGTGTTGGATGTCGCTTGCCATCAACCCCTCTAAAACCCAGGTGATCTCCCCCCTCCACCCCCCCCCCCCCCCGAACCATCACCCCCCCCCCCCCCGTCTCACTGCCGGCAACCTCAGCGTCCCCTACGGCTTTTCCACGGCCCCCCTCGCCTCTCACATCTCCACCACTCACCCGCACCTATCGATTCCGCCTCGTGAACATTCGCAAAAAATACGCCCTCTCAATCACCCGCTCCGCCGCCACCCCACTAATACACTCACCCATCAGCTCTCGGTCAGACGGCTACAATTTTTCGCCCCTCCTCGGTCTCCCAGACGATGCGTCCATTCCACTTACAACAGATCCAGAACGCGTCTGCACGCTCCGCTCACAACCTACCCACACACTGCTTCTCCTCTTATACAAGTGCAACTGGGCCTGCCCAGCTCCTAGCGGTGTCTGCTCAAGCGCCTTAGGGGCCGTCCATAAATGACGTCACGCGATTTTGGACGATTTTTGTTGACCCCCCCCCTCTCCTCCCTCGTCACACGGCGTCACAAAAAAGTCAGCCTCCCCCCCCTCAAATATGACGTCACAAAGCTTTGCCCGCCCCCTCCCCCCAAAACCATATTTACATTTTGAAAATAACACATGCTTAAAATCGCTTTAAACTATTGTCACTGTAGTGCGTATTTAATGTGGCGCTGCACTCTGATGCTGTATGAGTGTTGTTATAACAATTAGTGTTGTTATAACAATTCTATATTTATTTAAAGTTGCGCATTTTGATGTGACGTCACATTTCTCAAGTTCAAGTTCATTTATTAGGTATAGCCCTGTGAGTCATTCGGCTCTTGAATCGGGTGCAACCGCAATAAACAAAAAACAAAAACATGAACAAGAATACATCTTATAGTGACTAAGTGACTGAGTGCAAACAGACAATCCAAGAAAAGACAGCAAAATATTGCAGAAAAAGCACCGTACACCAACGCTGTGTGCAAAAATCCCAGTGGGATGCAAGTCAAACAACAACAACAACCACAAGACAACTTAGATTAAGGCCATCAGTCTAACTCTGTACTGCAACAAACAAACAAAAAACTTTTCGAAAATCACCAAAATAAAGCCATAAAAGCAATGAAACATTGATCATAGGAACTGTGACAGAATTTTCACAATAAACGACGTCAACAACATGTACCACCAAACCCTGCAGCCATAGCTGGCTACATGAGTCACTCCACAACAGCAGGAGCATCAGTAGGAGTGTCAACATTTTTCAATGCACCTTTAAGATCAGCACACCCCCCCCCCCCCTCCTTCGTCACGCATCGTCACAAATGTCTTACCCCCCCCCCCCAGGTGCGTGACGTCATTTATGGACGGCCCCTTACGCTGATATTTAAATCTCCCCACGGCCTTGCCCCATCGTCTGCTCCTGTGTCCCCCTCCCGCACGCCGCGCTCCCAATCTCTCCCACCGCTCCTCACCGTTCCGCCGTCTCCTTGTCCACAATCCACCCTTTCATCTCCTCTTCTTCCAGACTCGCACCCTTCCCACTGGAACAAGATTCCCTTCCACATGGAGCCAGAAGGACTCTACCCCGTGTCTAGTTTCCGCTCCTCCCTCAAGACCCCCACCCCCCCATCTCTTCTCCCTGGCCCATCCTTCCCCTCCATCCCTAGGTACCCGCAGTAATTCCCGTACCCACTAAGCCCCCCGACCCATACCACATCCCCATTCACCGTACCATTTAACTAATCTCATTGTTTTTCGATTTAAAGCTTTCGTGACTGCAGGGATTCATCTTCTTGGTTTTTTCGGTAAAGTCACGTAGAAGGGAAGTAATAAAATAATAAAAATAAAACATAATAAAATAATTCTGACGACGTTTCGGCTACAACGCAAGCAGCCGTCTTCAGGTGAAGAATGAGACACTGCCAAGCTAGGAGCGTATATATAAGCTGGGTTGGAGGTGGAAGAAGAGCGCCTTAACAAAAGAATGTGCATATCAAGAGGAATTTTATTATGTTTTATTTTTATTATTTTATTACTTCCCTTCTACGTGACTTTACCGAAAAAACAAGAAGATAATCTCATTATACCACGCACAACCATTTGTAACGCGCCTTGGATAAAGGACGCTTTGTAAACATAAGATAATAATGAACAGTCCAATGGAGTTGGGGACCGTGTTGAATGAATAATCGAAGGGCGCTAGAAACGGCGTTCAATGAGTAGTTGAGTGAGTAGTTGAATGAGTAGTTGAATGAGTAGTTGAATGAGTAGTTGAATGAGTAGTTGAATGAGTAGTTAGATGAGTAGTTGAATGAGTAGTTCAATGAGTAGTTGGATGAGTAGTTGGATGAGTAGTTGAATGAATAGTTGAATGAGTAGTTGGATGAGTAGTTGGATGAGTAGTTGAATGAGTAGTTGAATGAGTAGTTGAATGAGTAGTTGAATGAGTAGTTGAATGAGTAGTTAGATGAGTAGTTGAATGAGTAGTTGAATGAGTAGTTAGATGAGTAGTTGAATGAGTAGTTCAATGAGTAGTTGGATGAGTAGTTGGATGAGTAGTTGAATGAATAGTTGAGTGAGTAGTTGGATGAGTAGTTGAATGAGTAGTTGAATGAGTAGTTGAATGAGTAGTTGAATGAGTAGTTGAATGAGTAGTTAGATGAGTAGTTGAATGAGTAGTTCAATGAGTAGTTGGATGAGTAGTTGGATGAGTAGTTGAATGAATAGTTGAGTGAGTAGTTGGATGAGTAGTTGAATGAGTAGCTGAATGAGTAGTTGAATGAGTAGTTGAATGAGTAGTTGGATGCGTAGTTGAGTGAGTAGTTGAATGAGTAGTTGAATAAGTAGTTGAATGAATAGTTGGGTGAGTGGTTGGATGAGTAGTTGAATGAGTAGCTGAATGAGTAGTTGAATGAGTAGTTGGATGAGTAGTTGAATGAGTAGTTGGATGAGTAGTTGAATGAGTAGTTGGATGAGTAGTTGAATGAGTAGTTGGATGAGTAGTTGAATGAGTAGTTGAATGAGTAGTTGGATGAGTAGTTGAATGAATCGGTGTGACCACACTGCAGGCTCCGGAACTGTTGGGGGAGATCTCGGATCTGTTTGAGATCCGGAAGTCGCAGTCCCAGCTGAAGATCTTGACACCGCTGGTACCAGTCATCGGCAAGTCCACTCAGCTCCACGTCCTCCTGTACCGCATCAGCTCCATTTCTTATCCGTCCCGTGTCGTACTGCCCGTTTAAGCCCCCTCTATGCGGCCAAACAGAAGCTGTTTAGGCACGCGATGGTATGCACACACGCACACAGCAACTTGTACACAAACACAGCAGCAGGTGAAGAGCAGCAGATGACGACAACAACAACACATTGCGGCTTTAATAAACAAATTAGGTGATGGAATACACTTGCGTCTATGTATTGTCTTTTCCTCTCTTAGTTGATGCTTTAACAACACAGTTTGACTGTTGTGCTTTTTGTCGTCCCCAAGACATTCCACAGTCACCTAATTTCTCTACCCATATTTAATTATTTATATTTACGTAAAAATACGTTTAAGTTTTACGGGGGTGTCTTCTTTTAATGGCTGCCCGCAAGGAGGGCAGCCAAAGAGTCACGTGGGGGGGGGGGGTAGCCAAAGAGTCACGTGGGGGGGGGCAGCCAAAGAGTCACGTGGGGGCAGCCAAAGAGTCACGTGGGAGCAGCCAAAGTGTCACGTGGGGGCAGCCAAAGAGTCACGTGAGGGCAGCCAAAGAGTCACGTGGGGGCAGCCAAAGAGTCACGTGGGGGGGCAGCCAAAGAGTCACGTGGGGGCAGCCAAAGAGTCACGTGGGGGGGGGGGCAGCCAAAGAGTCACGAGGGGGCAGCCAAAGAGTCACGTGGGGGGGGCAGCCAAAGAGTCACGTGGGGGCAGCCAAAGAGTCACGTGGGAGCAGCCAAAGTGTCACGTGGGGCAGCCAAAGAGTCACGTGAGGGCAGCCAAAGAGTCACGTGGGGGCAGTCAAAGAGTCACGTGGGGGGCCAGCCAAAGAGTCACGTGGGGGGCAGCCAAAGAGTCACGTGGGGGGGGGGGGCAGCCAAAGAGTCACGTGGGGACAGCCAAAGAGTCACGTGGGGGGGGGGGCAGCTAAAGAGTCACGTGGGGGCAGCCAAAGAGTAACGTGGGGGGGGGCAGCCAAAGAGTTACGTGGGGGCAGCCAAAGAGTCACGTGGGGGCAGCCAAAGAGTCACGTGGGGGCAGCCAAAGAGTCACGTGGGGGGGGGGGCAGCCAAAGAGTCGCATTCGGCTCCGGATCCGCAGGTTGACGACCCCTGATCGATATAATCATCCCCTTCGTTGGTGGTGGTGATCAATGTTGTTGTTGTGGTGGTTCCCTCTCCCTGCAGCAATCGCTGCTCCCTCCATCACCAACCGAGGTCACGGGGAATCCCCCCCCCCACCACCCTCCCCCCTGCTCCCCGTGCTCCTTCGCTCCCTCCCGTGTCGGCCTGGAAGTGGTGTCAGCCACCTCGCCTCTGGTGGGTCTCCACAGGAGACGCTCTTCAAAGTGCGCACCTCAAATACAAACTCGCCGCGTCTTCCATCCCTCCTCCACCCTCTCCACACCCTCCACACGCCCCCCACCCCATGCCCTCCCTCCTCCTCCTCCCCCTCCTCCTCCCCCCTCCTCATCCCCTCCCCCCCCACTCCCACCTCCCTCTGCCCCCTCCTGCCCCCCCTCTTCCTCCCCCTGCCTACCCCCCCCACGCCCTCCCTCCTCATTCTCCTCCCGCCTTCTTATCTCCCCCCCCGACATCCCTCCTCCCCCGCCTCCTCCCCCCCTCCTCCCCCCCACCGTGGAGATCGTTAGGCGGGGGGGGGGCAAAGTGGTGGGGTGACATTCCCCCGCCCCCGGCCCCCACCTTCTATCCCCCAACGAATCGTTTCGTGGGACAACCAATCAGATCAAGGCAGCGGCTCCTCCTGTGGATGCACCGGTGCTCGTCAACTAAACGTGGAATGTCCACGCCCCAGCGCTGGCTCAGGGCCTGCTCACCTCCCGTTCGAGCGGAGATGCGTCCGCCACCGTTACGATTCGTTTGCGTCGTGTATTGCCGTGGCAGGTACAGCAACTAGGTTCGTGATTCGCTGCAGCATGCAGTGGCGAGACCAGGGGGAGATAGAGAGAGAGGCGAGGGAGGGAGCAGAAAACAAGTTGCAAGAGGAGAGAGGGAATCAGAGCTGCTGGAAGTGTGAACGCAATCTCAGCCTTCTTGGTTATTTCGGTAAAGTCACGTAGAAGTGAAATAATAAAATAATAAAAATAAAACATAATAAAATAATTCTCACGACGTTTCGTCCACAACGCAAGCAGCCGTCCTCAGGCGAGGAACAGGTCTGTCGGAAAGACAGCGTCTGAATGGGCACCACCATGCTTGGAGCGTATATTTCAGCTGGGTTGGAGGGGGAAGAGTGCCTTGACAAAATAATTTGCATATCAAGAGGAAAAATTATTTTGTCAAAGCGCTCTTCCCCCTCCAACCCAGCTTAAATATACGCTCCAAGCCTGGGGTGTTTCATTCAGACGCTGTCTTTCCGACAGACCTGTTCTTTACCTGAGGACGTCTGCTTGTGTTGTGGCCGAAACGTCGTGAGAATTATTGTATTATGTTTTATTTTTATTATTTAATTACTTCCCTTCTACGTGACTTTACCGAAAGAACCAAGAAGATGAATCCCTGCAGTCACGAAAGCTTTAAATCGAAATGCAATCTCAGCCCTCACACTCAATGTTCACCCTCTCCCCTCTCTCACACTCTCACTTATTTCACTCGCAAATTATCTCTCCCCATGCTGTCTTCACCCGCCCTCCTCTCCCCTCCCCCACAACTCGCCGCTGTCTCTTTCCTTCTCTTTTAAATGCCACGCAAATGCTCGTGCCTAATTACACTAATCAGGCAAACTCCCCTCTCTCTCCAGAGAGCGAGAGCTAGGAAGGGAGGAGAGACAGAGAGAGAGACCATGCAGTGCAGCTGAAACTGTGTATCAACCTTTCTGTAAATCTCCCTCTCTCTCTCTCTGACTTACAACTTTGTGATTCATTTTCCTCTCCCCCGTGCTCTCTCCCTTGCCACTCCCAGTGCTCTTCCAATTTCCTCTCCCCATGCTCAATCTCCACCCTCCCCGTGCTCTCCCACGCTCTCAGCTCGCCTCTCGGTGTCGCTCTCTCCCTCCGCACGTCAACGTGTGTGTGGTACGCGTGCTCCAGCCGGAGCCGCGCCTTAAACAGGCCTCTGAACACTGGACACACGTTGGCGATGTGCACGTCTTCTTCGAACGATGGGGTGAGCCGGACAAGCCCCTCTCTGCACCAGCGTGGACGGAACCCTCGTGGTGTTCACCTTCTGAAGCGCTCGCTCGTCGCCGTGGCGTGCGCGATGACACCACAACCACCACCACCACGTGACTTTTATTTCGTATTGTGCGCGGTGCTTTCAGCGCCACAGCGCGTGGATTTGTAACGTTTGTTTTCTTTTGTTTGCTGGTGACTTTGTGTGTTTCATATTGAAATCGCATCCTGTGCTGTTGCTGCTGGCGGCAATAAAAGTTGTTTACAAGTCAAAGTCTCCCTCTGCACGTCTCTTCTCCATTTCTCCCATCCACGATCGTGTCTCTCTCTCTCACTCACACTACTCTCTCCCACACGCTCTCTCGCTTTCCTTCTCTCTCATCCTCACCAATACCTCCCACACCATCAATAGCCGTACATCGAGGGAGTAACTGATATGAACGAGGCAGATTTTTTTGGGAGAGAAAAAAATATACGAAAAAAGTCCGACTAAGATTTGGCACGGTACATAACATACTAAAGATAAGTTGCCGAAGCTGTCGACGGAATCAATCGTTCACTTGGCCAATGCTGTGTTGCACGAGGCTAAAGAAGAAGTAGTCGAGGCATTTTTGTGTTTTTCTTTCCTTGAACAACATATTTCGTGAGCCGCCTCGCAACGCAGAGTTACTTCTACGAAGATAAAGGTCCCCCATATAGCCTGTAACAGGCTGTTGGGGCAAGTGCTGTTAACGAGCATCTATGAAGGCCGGCACAGCACACGAGGGGGTGGGTGGCCAACACCACGTCCGGCCGCCTTTGTCTCTCCAGTGGCGATGTTTACACACCGCACCAGGTACTCATTTGAGGCTGAGTCGACATAGGGGGGGGGTCCAGGACCGGTTCAGATAATCGTCACTGGCGTTGGCCACAGAGGTCGCAAACGGGTTTTGATTCCTTACCCGTACCCGGCCGCATCAGGGTCGCAAACTGGTACCCGTACCCGATACCGGGCTACCCGTACCCGGCCGGGTAGGGTACGGGTACCCGATTGCGACCTCTGGGATGAAGCCATGTTGCAGGCGCGGGTGGGTTGATTCCAGAGGTGTGGACTCGAGTCATGTGACTTGGACTCGAGTCAGACTCGAGTCATGAATTTGATGACTTGCGACTCGACTTGGACTTGCATAACAATGACTTTGTCCCACCTATGAGATGTGGACTCGAGTCATGTGACTTGGACTCGAGTCAGACTCGAGTCATGAATTTGATGACTTGCGACTCGACTTGGACTTGCATAACAATGACTTTGTCCCACCTCTGGTTGATTCTAGGAACTTGAATTGTGAGAAGAGACAAGACGTTGGGAAATGAGTGACAAACGGTTACTCACCAGTGACTCACGGCCTACCCGTACCCGTACCCGGCCGCACCAGGGTCGCAAACGGGTTCCCGTACCCGTACCCGGCCGGGTACGGGTAGCCGGGTATCGGGTACCCGGTTGCGACCTCTGGTTGGGCATGAGCGGGTTCGTAGCGCAGCTTCCCCCTTTGACCAGAATACTTCAAGAACCGCCTCAAAACGCCGAGTGACTTGTGTACACAGGTACACAGACACAGCAGGTATACATGACTAGCATAAGTACCCGGCGTTGCCCGGGTGAAAAATATATTTCTTAATAACCTTACATATATACACAGATGGGCTGCTACCCCTGCCCCCCCCCCCCCCCAGCCACGATCTACTCGGCCGCTGTGCAGTAATATGTACGGCCTATAGTGTGGTGGGGTGTCGAGGCCTAGTACCGTGCAGAGCCTCCGGCCTTGCCTAGATTGCCCACCCGGCTGAGGCTGGGTACTGGGGCCGTTACCCCCCCCCCCCCGCGCTACAATAATACTGTCTAATCACTCTAATTTTATTATCTACCGACCCTATAATAGTAATTGCACACATTGGGGTGGGGGGGAGTGAAGAGGACGTGAAACTTTGATGAATTTACCTCAGAGTCGCGTGTTAATGCGTGCGCATATTTTTAACGGGAATTAAAAATGGCGTCCACCCCGCAGCGAATGCGTCGCTACCCGTTGCCAGGGGCAACCGCCGTCCAATGAAACTGCGTATGGTCCGGCGACACACAGACAAACAGACACACACACAGACAGACAGACACACACACAGACAGACAGACGGACAGACAGACAGATTTGCGATTTTATATCTATAGATAGAAGTGTCTGGGTTATATGGTGTAAATATCTAAATGTGCCGTTAAAACCCGCCACCACCCGACACAGCCAACTAGTAAGGGTTGTCACGTAAACAGAACGTGCCAATTTGTCACTAGTACAGCACTAGTGTGTAGTGTATAGTGTAGTGTATAGTGTAGTGTATAAGTGTAGTGTATAGTGTAGTGTATAGTGTAGTGTACAGTGTAGTGTACAGTGTAGTGTATAGTGTAGTGTCTAGTAGTGTATAGTGTAGTGTATAGTGTAGTGTATAGTGTAGTGTCTAGTAGTGTACTGTATAGTGTATAGTATAGTGTAGTGTAGAGTGTAGTGTATAGTAGTGTAGTGTCTAGTGTAGTGTATAGTAGTGTAGTGTGTAGTGTATAGTAGTGTAGTGTATAGTGTAGTGTATAATGTGGAGTGTAGTGTACTAGTACAGCATCACCGGTGTGTCGGAGAGCCAAGCCACAACATTTACAATCTGAGTACGACGTTTCGCCAGTAATTACAACTAGCTTCATCAGGCGAAGCGTCGTACTCAGATTGTAAATATGGCTTGGCTCTCCAACACACACTGGTTAGTGCTGTACTAGTGAATTACACTATACACTACACTACTATACACTACACTATACACTACACTACTATACACTACACTATATACTACACTACTATACACTACACTACTATACACTACACTATACACTACTATACACTACACTATACACTACACTACTATACACTACACTACTATACACTACACTATACACTACACTACTATACACTACACTATACACTACACTACTATACACTACACTACTATACACTACACTACTATACACTACACTACTATACACTACACTATACACTACTATACACTACACTATACACTACACTACTATACACTACACTATACACTACACTACTATACACTACACTACACTGCTATACACTACACTACTATACACTACACTACTATACACTACACTACTATACACTACACTATACACTACTATACACTACACTACTATACACTACACTACTATACACTACACTACTATACACTACACTATACACTACTATACACTACACTACTATACACTACACTACTATACACTACACTACTATACACTACACTACTATACACTACACTAAACACTACTATACACTACACTATACACTACACTACTATACACTACACTATACACTACTATACACTACACTATACACTACACTACTATACACTACACTACACTGCTATACACTACACTACTATACACTACACTACTATACACTACACTACTATACACTACACTATACACTACTATACACTACACTACTATACACTACACTACTATACACTACACTACTATACACTACACTATACACTACTATACACTACACTACTATACACTACACTACTATACACTACACTACTATACACTACACTACTATACACTACACTAAACACTACTATACACTACACTATACACTACACTACTATACACTACACTATACACTACTATACACTACACTATACACTACACTACTATACACTACACTATACACTACACACTAGTGCTGTCCTAGTGACGAATTGGCCACGTTCTGTTTACGTGGCAGCCCTCACTAGTTGGCTGTGTCGGGTGGTGGCGGGTTTTAACGACACATTCATATATTGACGCGATCTAACCCAAAAACGCCTCTATTATGGATGACATTGGTCGTGAAAGCCTCCTTACGTGTTATACTGACAGTAGGTATACACGTGCAGAGGTGTAGTGGGTGACATCACGTCACGCGCGCCCTCGGAGAGAGTGGCGTCGCGTGACGTGACGTCAGGCGGGGCGTGGAGGATGGTGACGTCATGCCCCCCAGGGGGGTATTTAAAGGGGGACCCGGGATGGAACCGGGGGGTCGTCAGGGGCGTAGGAGTGGAGACTCGGGTAGTTGATCCTCACACGAGGCTAGGGGAGCCTACTCCGCCCGACCGGCCGAGGTTGGGGGTGGTCCCGGGCCTAGGCAGGGTGGAGAGGCGAGTTAGTCGGGGTGTAGGGATCCCAGTACCCTGTCCCCTGGGGAGTTGTTGGCTAGGGGGGTGTTGGTTCGGCGTAAGCATTATCAGCCTCGCGTAAGCTCTGAACAACTTGGCGTACGCTCTTAAATAAACGTGGCGTGAGCCCCTAACAGCAACCTGCCTCGGAGTCGTAAATTGCACCTCAACACACGTACGGCAGTTGACAACACACATTAGTGAGTGACTTAATTTAACAAAACAGGTGACGGAATAAACTGCGTCTCAGATGCGGACTCCCTGTCCGTAGAGGCGAACGAGGCCTGTCACCTCGGGCGCCAAGTTAAGTAGGGGGGGGGGGGGCTTTACATTCGAGAGAGAACATTTTTTTAATTAAAAAAACATACAAATTAAATATAGACGATCATCGTTATTTCAATTCCCCGCGCGCGCGGAGGGACCGTGCATCGTAATTCATTTCTCAACATTTCTGACAATTTATTGACGTACAATCTTTTTTATGCTTGCTGCAACAAAGTCAATTGCCGCACGTCGGACTCGAATATGGCCGAATGGTGGCGTGCAAACATCTATTCTGAAAATGTCGCGCACGCGTTTCTCCCTCCTTTTTTAATCTCATCTAAGAAACATCGGTCGGCACAGACGGACGGACGGATTAACCGAATAATACTGGTAGGAACCTCCTGGTTCCACCAGCCCACAGGGCATCATTGCATTCAAAAATGGGAGGGGTGGGGCTGGGTGGAGAGGGGAGGGTGGAGAGGGGCTGGTTGGGGAGGGAGGGGCTGGGTGGGGAGGGGAGGGTGGGGAGGGGCTGGGTGGTGAGGGGCTGGGTAAGGAGGGACTGGGTGGGGAGGGTGGGGAGGGGCTGGGTGGGGAGGGAGGGGCTGGGTGGGGAGGGTGGGGAGGGGCTGGGTGGGGAGGTTGGGTCTGGGTGGGGAGGTGAGGGAGGGACTGGGAGGGGAGGGGCTGGGTGGGGAGGGACTGAGAGGGGAGGGTGGGGAGGGACTGGGTGGGGAGGAGCTGGGTGGGGAAAGAGGGGCTGTGTGGGGAGGGGAAGGTGGGGAGGGGCTAGGTAGGGAGGTTGGGTCTGGGTGGGGAGGGAGGGGCTGGGTGGGGAGGGTCGGGAGGGGCTGGGTGGGGAGGGTGGGGCTGGGTGGGGGGTGAGAGGGGTGGGGCTGGGTGGGGAAGGGCTAGTCACCCCGTGGTGCCCTTATTAAACTCAACGTTTAACCTACTCACGCCGGCTTGTGCCCGCCCTCACAGTCGGGCATATTTGCGGAATACACCACGCCGCCGTTGACCCTGGCCATTGACCGAGCAACCCAACGTTCCTACCAGCTCCCTCCACAGGAATGTGTTTATGCCTCTGTTTCAAAAAAAAAAAGACGCCAGCAAAAAAAGAGTAAACGAGACATAGGGAGAGGTCAACAAGTTCCCCCCATTTCCCAAAAAAACCTCAGCCCATACGATCATTACCCTTGGAGTTTGGGGGGGGGGCGCCGATTGCGTGGTTCGCCCTAGGGGGGCTGCCAGTTGCTGGCAGCGAGTCTTGGGGGGCTGCTGCCCCTGCTGCGTCTATTCTGAGTCCTTTATACCCCCCCCCCCCCGAGTTATTCTACAGTTTGACTGTAAAACATGTTGTTGCCACCAAGACGTTGACGTTGCGTCGATGGGAAAGGAGGGGCTCCGATTTTCGGCGGCGTCTCCAGGAGCTTGTTGTGACGCCGTGAAATCGGGGACCGCCTGAGTGTCAAGAATCGAATTTAAAAAAATTAGATTTTTTTTTTCTCTTCAAAAGACGGCTGCCCGCTCGGGGGGCAGCCATAGAATCGCGAGGGGGGCAGCCAAAGAGCAGCAAGGGGGGGGGGGGGGCAGCCAAAGAGCCACCGCGTGCTACTACAGAGCCGCAGGTTGCTGACCGCTGAGTGCAAAAAAAAATCCACCACAGAAATATCAGTTTCAGACGACGCGTACCGACAAGGACATCCAGTTGACTTTGGCAATGTCGTTGTTTAGTGTAAAACTAATAAACACTGGCCGAGACTAATTAGCAAAATATATTGGAACTGAGAGAACGCTTAAAAAAATGTGTTTGAAGCGTTCTGATAGCTACAGAGTCAGTGCTGATTGAAAGCGTATTATTAATACGCTGTTTAATTGCATGCGCGTTCAGGTTACCATATGTTGATTAGCTGTGGCTAATCCTTAACGGCAATATGTACTGCATATGGGGCCGTCCATAAATGACGTCACGCACCTGGGGGGGGGTGTCAGACATTTGTGACAATGTGTGACGATGAGGGGGGGGGGGGGTTTGAGAAATGTGACGTCACATCAAAATGTGCAACTTTTAATAAATATAGACAACACGTTCTACTTAATTAAATAGACGTGTTTTTACATAAATGTTTTCTCCTACAACATCAGAGTGCAGCGCCACATTAAATACGCACTACAATGACAATAGTTTAAAGCGATTTGAAGCATGTTTTATATATATATATATTTGGGGGGGGGGGGGCAGAGCTTTGTGACGTCATATTTGAGAGGGGAGTCTCACTTTTTGTGACGCCGTGTGACGAAGGGGAGGGGGGGGTCGGTCAAAAATCGTCCAAAATCGCGTGACGTCATTTATGGACTGCCCCAATCCTCATATTAGCACAATGTGTGTACTCTGCGTAGGCTGTGCTTCTGTCACGCCGTGCGCGGCCAAACGTGGCTGGGAGATGATGCAGGGTGAGGACACGGACCAAATATAAACCCGAACGTCAGATCACGTTTAACACGTAGGCTTTCGCGACCAATATTGATGAGTTAATGATGACGTCACCCTGCTGTTGCTCTATATAAGACCGGGAGCCAGAGCAGAGCCTCAGCATTCTGGCGAATTGCCCGATGATGCTGGATGCAATTACCAGCGAAACGTCGTACTACTCAAAAATTATAAATGTTGTGGTTTCACGCTTCAACACACCGGTGGGCTAAAGCAGTGAACTATTTGTCTTTTGTCAACGTGACACTTTTTTACTGATTGGCCGTGTCGGGTGGTGGAGGGTTACGACACATTTATAAATAACGCGATCTAAACCCAAAAACGTTGATTATGAGTCAGATCACGGTCCGTTAAGTGTAAATCACGGTCCGTTAACTGTGAATCATGGTTACTGCATGTTCTCAGATCAACATGATTCACTGTTACTTGTGTGACTGCATTCACCTCCCCGCCCCGCTGGTGTTGGCACCTGATAGGCGCGGTGGTGATATGGGTTGGAGTAGTGATAGTCGTAGGGGTGGTGATATGGGTAGTGATAGTGGTTTGGGTAGTGATAGTGGTAGGGGTGGTGATATGGGTTAGAGTAGTGATAGTCGTAGGGGTGGTGATATGGGTAGTGATAGTGGTTTGGGTAGTGATAGTGGTAGGGGTGGTGATATGGGTTAGAGTAGTGATAGTCGTAGGGGTGGTGTAATGGGTAGTGATAGGGGTAGTGATAGTGGTAGGGGTGGTGATATGGGTAGTGATAGTGGTTTGAGTAGTGATAGTGGTAGGGGTGGTGATGTGGATAGGGGTGGTGATATGGGTAGTGATAGCGGTTGGGATAGTGATAGTGATATGGGTAGTGATAGTGGTTGGGGTAGTGATAGGGGTAGTGATAGTGATAGTGGTTGGGGTAGTGATAGGGGTAGTGATAGGGGTAGTGATAGTGATAGTGGTTGGGGTAGTGATAGGGGTAGTGATAGGGGTAGTGATAGTGATAGTGGTTGGGGTAGTGATAGGGGTAGGGATAGTGATAGGGGTAGTGGTTGGGATAGGGGTAGTGATAGGGGTAGTGATAGGGGTAGTGATAGGGGTAGTGGTTGGGGTAGTGATAGGGGTAGTGATAGGGGTAGTGATAGGGGTAGTGATAGGGGTTGGGGTAGTGATAGGGGTAGTGATAGGGGTAGTGATAGGGGTAGTGGTTGGGGTAGTGATAGGGGTAGTGATAGGGGTAGTGATAGGGGTAGTGGTTGGGGTAGTGATAGGGGTAGTGATAGGGGTAGTGATAGGGGTAGTGATAGGGGTAGTGATAGTGGTTGGGGTAGTGATAGGGGTAGGGATAGTGATAGGGGTAGTGGTTGGGATAGGGGTAGTGATAGGGGTAGTGATAGGGGTAGTGATAGGGGTAGTGGTTGGGGTAGTGATAGGGGTAGTGATAGGGGTAGTGATAGGGGTAGTGGTTGGGATAGGGGTAGTGATAGGGGTAGTGATAGGGGTAGTGATAGGGGTTGGGGTAGTGATAGGGGTAGTGATAGGGGTAGTGATAGGGGTAGTGGTTGGGGTAGTGATAGGGGTAGTGATAGGGGTAGTGATAGGGGTAGTGATAGGGGTTGGGGTAGTGATAGGGGTAGTGATAGGGGTAGTGATAGGGGTAGTGATAGGGGTAGTGGTTGGGGTAGTGATAGGGGTAGTGATAGGGGTAGTGATAGGGGTAGTGATAGGGGTAGTGATAGGGGTAGTGGTTGGGATAGGGGTAGTGATAGGGGTAGTGATAGGGGTAGTGATAGGGGTAGTGATAGGGGTAGTGATAGGGGTAGTGATAGGGGTAGTGATAGGGGTTGGGGTAGTGATAGGGGTAGTGATAGGGGTAATGATAGGGGTAGTGGTTGGGGTAGTGATAGGGGTAGTGATAGGGGTAGTGATAGGGGTAGTGATAGGGGGAGTGATAGGGGTTGGGGTAGTGATAGGGGTAGTGATAGGGGTAGTGATAGGGGTAGTGATAGGGGTAGTGATAGGGGTAGTGATAGGGGGAGTGATAGGGGTTGGGGTAGTGATAGGGGTAGTGATAGGGGTAGTGATAGGGGTAGTGATAGGGGTAGTGGTTGGGGTAGTGATAGGGGTAGTGATAGGGGTAGTGATAGGGGTTGGGGTAGTGATAGGGGTAGTGATAGGGGTAGTGATAGGGGTAGTGATAGGGGTAGTGGTTGGGGTAGTGATAGGGGTAGTGATAGGGGTAGTGATAGGGGTAGTGATAGGGGTAGTGATAGGGGTTGGGGTAGTGATAGGGGTAGTGATAGGGGTAGTGATAGGGGTAGTGATAGGGGTAGTGATAGGGGTAGTGATAGGGGTTGGGGTAGTGATAGGGGTAGTGATAGGGGTAGTGGTTGGGGTAGTGATAGGGTTAGTGATAGGGGTAGTGATAGGGGTAGTGATAGGGGTTGGGGTAGTGATAGGGGTAGTGATAGGGGTTGGGGTAGTGATAGGGGTTGGGGTGGGGCCTGGTCTTAGCTGGGGGACATGCGCAGGGAGAAGCGGCAGGAGCAGGAAGGACTCGGGAGAAGAGATGGGGGTGGTTTTACGGGGGAACGGAAGCAGGTTCGTGATGATTGTTTTGCTGGGTCGAGTGGTGGAGGGTTACTCCACACAAACTACTTCATCTGGATATTTCCGTGGCCTAATCGGAACATTTGTTATGAACGAGTGGAAGCTTCACGGAGACAGAGAGATAGGTGGGGTGTGGGGGTAGAATGTGTTGAGTCAAGAAGCCAAGTTGGCGAGTCGCGTCTGCCTAGCACCGGAGCGGGACAGGATCCAGGCAGAGAGACACATTCTCTCGACTTGTCTCCCATCCACACGTCTCCTCGTTCTCCCCATCTCTCTCTCTCTCTCTCGCACAGACTCTGTCTCGCAGAATATCTCTCTCTCCTCCACACTCTCCTCCACACTCTCCTGCACACTCTCCTGCACACTCTCCTGCACACTCTCTCTCTCCTCCACACTCTCCTGCACACTCTCCTGCACACTCTCTCTCTCCTCCACACTCCAACTCGCCTCTCTTCCATCTCCCTTCCTTCCCAACCGCCACAGACACTTCCACCAAATTCAGCTCCCCCCCCCCCCCATTCATCCCCATTCCCCCACACACTCCCCCCACCCTCTCCATCCCTCACTCCCTCGTGAGGGATGGAGAGGGAGGGTTGAGCGGGTGTCATCGATTGGGGCTGATAGGGTGATGGGGGGGGGAGGGTGCGTGGGGCGGCGTGATGGTAATTAGTGGCGTGCGGCCGCGTGAAATGAGCGCGTGTCAAGGCCGCACGAGGCTCCCCGCCTCGGCTAATCGCTCGCGATCGCCGCCTAACAATTAACAGGCAGCCAACAATTAATCACTCCCCCGGCCGTCTTTGTCTCTCCAGCGTGCACTGGGACGGTGCCTCTCCCTCTCTCCTTCTCTCCGAGTCGCCGCCGTCTCGTCTACAAACTTCACTGAGCGACGGGGAGAGACTTTTGACTTTTAAACAACAACAGCACCGGAGGCGATTCCGATATGAAACACGCAAAGTCACCAGCAACACAAATAAATAAACGCTACAAATCCACGCGCTGTGGCGCTAAATGCTCCGCGCACAACACGAAAGAAAAGTCACGTGGTGGTGGTGGTGGTGGTGGTCATCGCGCACAATACAATAGAAAAGTCACGTGGTGGTAGTTGTGGTGGTTGTGGTGGTGGTTGTCATCGCGCACAATACAATAGAAAAGTCACGTGGTGGTGGTGGTTGTGGTGGTTGTGGTGGTGGTGGTCATCGCGCACAATACAATAGAAAAGTCACGTGGTGGTGGTGGTGGTAGTGGTGGTGGTTGTGGTGGTAGTTGTGGTGGTGGTTGTGGTGGTGGTGGTGGTGGTGATCATCGCGCACGCCACGGTGACGAGCGAGCGCTTCAGAAGGTGAACACCACGAGGGTGCAGTCCACGCTGGGGCAGAGAGGGGCTTGTCCGGCTCCCCAGCGTTCGAAGAAGACGTGCACACGAGGAGAGAGACGGGGAGAGAGGAACACTGGGATAGAGAGACGGGTAGAGAGAGATACATTGGGATAGAGAGACACGGGCAGAGAGAGAGACACGGGCAGAGTTAGAGAGAGAGAGAGACGGGGATAGAGAGACACAGGCAGAGAGAGACACGGGGAGAGAGAGACACGGGCAGAGAGAGAGAGACACGGGGAGAGAGAGACACGGGTAGAGAGAGAGACACGGCAGAGAGAGAGAGACGGTGGGGGGTGAAACGCGAGACTCTGTGGGGTCGATCTAAGTAGGTGGACTGGGTCACCGCCTTGGCATCGTGGAGTTACCACCACTGACTGAGATGGCCCCCCCCGCTACCCCCCCCCCTCCCACCACCACCGCACGCAGCGGTTTCTAGAGTCCCATGCTTCTGGGTAAGTGTAATGTAGTAACTCCACGGGAGACGACTTCACGGGTAACACACTCTTTATTTTATCAAACTTGGTTACAGGTGACTAACACCTACTTTGTATCTCGGGTGACAAACACCCACTTCGCTACTTGGCGACTAACGCCCACTGAGTTACTCGGATGACCAACATCCACTTAGTACTCGGGTGACAAACACCCACTTAGCTACTTGGCGACTAACGCCCACTGAGTTACTCGGATGACCAACATCCACTTAGTACTCGGGTGACAAACACCCACTTAGCTACTTGGCGACTAACGCCCACTGAGCTACTCGGATGACCAACATCCTCTTAGCTACTTGGCGACTAACGCCACTGAGCTACTCGGATGACCAACATCCACTTAGTACTCGGGTGACAAACACCCACTTAGCTACTTGGCGACTAACGCCCACTGAGCTACTCGGATGACCAACATCCACTTAGCTACTCGGCGACTAACGCCACTGAGCTACTCGGATGACCAACATCCACTTAGCTACTTGGCGACTAACGCCACTGAGCTACTCGGCTTCACTAGGTCTTCAGCTCCGTCTTCGGGTCTTCAACTGGGTAACTCTCCCCGAGTGCTCTCGCGCGTCCCCCTTTATACCCCACCTGCGGACGTCGCTGCGAGCACCCACTTATTCGACCAATCGCCGGGTGCTGGCTACGATCCTCTTTTCCCACATCTCATCGTGCCTCACCACTCACTCCGCGCCGCCTCGTCATCTGTCACTCCCGGCGCGCGCGTCCACACCACGCCCACAACGCGTGCCCAACCCCGCACCCCGCGCCGCCCCGTGATCCATCACTGTCACAGTCGGCGCACGTCAATACCACCACTACATCACCCCCTACCACATAGCTCGCAGCCGCCCCGGCTGCTACAAAAATTACAAACCCTCCCTGTGTGCCCCGTAACACAACACAACAACAAGAACAACAACTAAGCTAACAACACAACACGACGCGAACACCACCATCCGCAACCCTCAACCAATGCCACCGCGACAACAGAACAATATATACAAACCGGCGAGTGACAATAGCAATGTGTATACAAAAAAAATAAATGGAAAATTTTTTTTTTCTTTCGACTCGTGCAGTGTCCCCTTTTCTTCCGAGCGTCCCTACAACGGGACATTATCCCGGCAGAGGGGAACACCGGGCGAGCTCGGTGTAGAGCACAAAAAAAAAAAACCCGTCCTCATGAAAATTGTTGAGACCTAGCCCGAGTCCGCCTTGCCGGTCCGTCGTACGGCACCAGACGCGGTTGAACGTCCGGTGGTGCCGGCGGTTCAGGAAGACATCGGCCAGGCATCGAGGACTCGTGCGTGCCCCGGGGTTCAGGCTCTCGATGGTCAGCAGCCGTCAAGCCCGAGGCACCTGGGGGTGGGTCAGGTGGAGACACGTGAGGATCGGCCTGCGACACCTCCCTCCCCGAGTCGACGGTCACATCACACGCCCGGTCGTCACGGCACAGAACGGGGTCACACGGTGCCGCATAGGGCTTCAGTCGGGAGGGGTGCACATACCAACGGCGTTTCCCCCATTTAATCTGTATACTCTGGGGCCGTGCAACCCGCACAATTTCCACCGGTCCCCTCCAAGGTCTCAACAACTTGGGGGACGTAGCCAACGGTGCATGTGGACAATGCAGCCAGGCCTTATCGCCTGGTTTCCAATCATGCGTATGCACCCTCCGCTCATGCAATTTCTCGTTTGCAATTTGCCGCGACCGCGAATTCAACCTTGCCCCCTCCCGCGCTTCAGTCAATTTGGCGATATTAAATTTGATGTGGTCTGCCAATTTAGATTTTGCACGTGGCTGGGAAATCCCCAGTTGGACGTCCATGGCCGGATCGGCCTCCCGCCCATACATAAGAAAAAATGGGGAAAACCCTGTCGCCGCATGAGGGGCCATTCGATAGGCCGCGAGTACCCCCGGCACCTGTAAGTCCCAATCAACCTGATCGTCGCAGACCTGTTGGCACAACATAGACGTAATCGTTCTGTTCAGACGCTCAACCATCCCGTCAGTCTGCGGGTGGTAGGGGGAAGTACGCACTTTCTTTGTACCCAACAGGTCGCACACCTCGCGCAACAAAACGCTCGAAAAATTCTTCCCTTGATCCGTCAGCAAGCGTTCGGGGGCGCCCTTGTCCAACACATAACCCTGGACAAAGGCGTCCGCCACCGCCGCAGCCGACTGGTTGGCGAGCGGCCATGCCATAGGCCATCGGGTGAAGTATTCCACGCCAACCAGCAGGAACCTATTTCCCCTTGGTGTAACCGGAAAGGGCCCCAAGATGTCCAACGCTACCAATTCGTTTATACGCGAAACCTGAATGGATTGCAGCGGTGGATTAGCCGCCAATGGTGGCGGTTTCCTTTTGGCGCACTCTACGCATCCCTTAAGAATATTCGCCACGTCGTTACCCATCCCCGGCCAATAATAGTCTCGCTGGATTAGGGCGAGCGTTTTGTGAAAACCCAGATGCATGAGCCGTTCATGAGCTGCCAGAACAATCCTACCCCGCATAGCAACAGGCACCACGAGCACGTGACGCCGGGACATGTTGTCCCACCTCATCAACAGGCCCTGTCTGCACACCCAGGAACCGACCCGCGCCTCCCCTTGTTCGGGAGCGCCAACTTTCCGACGCAGCGTAAGTAGGGAGCTGTCGGACATCTGGAGGCGGCCCCACTCAATGAGGGGCAACGACAACAGCGAATCCCTCCCCGTGGGGGCGTCCTCTCCCGGGGTGTCAGTGGCGGCGAGCGCAACTCCCGGGGCGCCGGCGACCGGGGGTTTGCACCGCGCTGATCCCAACAAACATGTGCAGTCCGTGCACGGCGGCAACCGCGACAAGGCGTCCGCGTTTGAGTGCCGCAACCCTTTTCGGTAAATCGTCGTGAATTGGTAGTCTTGAAGGACCTCCAACCATCGGGACAATTGGCCCGATGGCTGCGCCACGCGCATAGCGTATTGTAGAGCCGCATGGTCCGTCCGGACCGTAAAATGACGGCCGTAAAGATACGGCCTGAATTGCTGTGTAAAAAACACAATGGCTAACAATTCACGACGAGTTACGCAATAGCGTTGTTCTGCGGGGGAAAGAACCCTACTACCGTAGGCGACCACCCGTTCAACCCCCCCGACCAACTGTGAGAGCACCCCCCCGATACCCGTATTGCTGGCGTCCGTGTCAAGCAAAAACGGTTGTGTGAAATCGGGGTAACACAAGGGGGGAGCCTGCACCAAAGCGTCACGGAGGGAGCAGAACGCATCCTCCTCCTCTGCCCCCCAGTGAAACCTCACACCCTTAGCCGTCAAAGCGTGCAGGGGCTTGGCTATGGTGGCAAATTGCTTGACAAAACGACGGTAATAGGAGGCAAAACCAATGAAACTACGAACCTCCGTGACCGAGGTTGGCGTTGGCCATGAGCTGACGCAATGCGTCTTAGCAGGGTCCGTCGAGATCCCTGAACGACTCACGATATGGCCCAAATACCTGACAGATTCCCGAAGCAGAAAACATTTAGCCGGTTTAAATTTCAGCTTAGCGGAACGCATCCTGAGGAACACCGCTCTCAGTCGCTGGAGGTGCTCCTCGAAAGTCCGACTAAAGACGATAATATCGTCAAGATAAATCAAACAGGTATCCCATTGGAGGCCTGACAAAACCAATTCCATGAGTCTCTGGAACGTGGCGGGGGCGGAATGTAAGCCCATGGGCAAACGGTTGAATTCAAAAAGGCCCCCAGGCGTGCGGAAAGCAGTTTTAGGTTTAGACTCGTTATCGAGTGGCAATTGCCAAAATCCAGAAAGCAGATCGAGTGTGGAAAAAAACTGCGCTCCCGCCAAGGCATCCAGCGACTCATCCATCCTGGGGAGCGGATACGCATCCGCCATCGAGATTTTGTTTAAGCGGCGGAAATCGACACAAAACCGCAAGGACCCGTCCTGTTTCTTTACTAGGACAATAGGAGCACCCCACGGACTAGAAGAGGGCGAAATGATATCGGCCGCCAACATATCATTAACCGCCGATTGCACATGTTCCTTCTCGGCCGGGCTGAGCCGGAAAGGATTCTGACGAATAGGGGCCGCGTCCCCTGTAGCTATGTGGTGGCGCAACAGGTCAGTGCAGCCGATATCGTACTTATGTTTGCTGAACACGTCAGCAAACTCGATGAGCAAACCCCTCAATGCTCCCAATTGCACCCTGGACAAGTTAGCAGAACCCGCACACAGCGAGTCCAACCACTCAGTCCCCTCATCACTTTGAGGATGCGACTCGACAGTAAAATCTGCTTGAGCCACGAGCCGTTCCTCAACGGGCAGCGGCGCGGCGTGAGCCAGCACCGTTCCCTGCGCAATTACGGCCGGCCGCGACCCCGTATTCAGGACCATTACGAACGGCTCACTGTCCCCTCTCACCATGGTTTGAGCAACCGCTAAGTCGAGGCCCTTACTGGCCCTGTTTGACGGCCCCAACAGCACCCCCTGTGCCTCCGCACCCACCTCGAGTGGCTTCCTGAACCGAAGGGGTACTAACATTTGCGATCCCGGGGGTACCCGTACAGTGTGAGTCGCCAGCGCCTGCACCGTCGCACAAACCGTGCGCACTTTGATAGGGCTCGACAAGAAGGCAACCCGCCGACCTGACGGAAGCTCTATGCAGGCCTGATCAATAAGAATTTTGATGGGCATTTTTGACAAAAAGTCCGTACCTAGCAAACAGGGAACGGCCAGCGATGATGATACAAAAATAGGGCCCGCTAATTTAATGTCCCCAATGCAAATAGTCGCCCGAATCTGGCCGATGATCCCCAGGGATCCCCCATTCGCCGCATAAAATGGCACGTCTACCGGCAGAAGGGGTCTACTTTGGACGGGAAGGATGTTATAAATAAGGTCCGAGATGATGGTGGCCGACGCACCCGTGTCAACAAGCACCCGGACCTCAACCCCGTCAATGAACCCCGTTACCACGGACGACCCGGCTGACGCAGCCACGATCCTGTGGGCCAATTCGGACCACTCGACTGCTTGCGGGCCGCGTACGGACCCCCCTCGCCGAATTGAACCCCCGGCACCCAGCCGCGAACCCCCCACCGCGAAGCGGCGACCCGAATGTGCCGTGTTTGTGGACCGAACGTGTGAGGTGCCGCGACTTGCCGGGTTTTGTTGGGATGACTTGTGGCCCCGGTCGTCGTCCCGACGTGGTCCTGCGGCGCGCGGACGCGGGGCCCGGCACCCGGCTGCGACGTGACCCCGAAGGCCGCAGTTGTAGCAGACGACGGACGTCGTAGGTTTCGGTTGCTCCAGCTTGCGGGGCGAACGTGTGGGCGAACGACCTCCCGTTCTCCACTCCCCCGGACGCGATGCAGCGAAGGCCTGCTCCTGCACCGCAGCTGGCTGAGGCTCGGCGATCGTGGCTGCCAGTACCGCGTTCCCCGCCGAATTGCAGACGACCCCCGGCCTGCGTTTGAGGACCTCGTACGCGTGAATGCTCGTGGCGATCGCCAGGGAGCAGATCTCCATCTCGTCTGCCACGTTGATGGGGACCCCCAACTCGTGGGCCAACACCAGCAGCTGCTCCGTCACCATGGCGTCCTTCCCCTCCTTATCCATGCGGGGAAAAGCCGCGTCCGCCAAGGCGAGCAGTGCCGTGCGGTAGGCTAGCGTCGTTTCCCCAGCCACCTTCCGCCGATCGTAGAACTGGTGGCGACACGTGGAGGGCGGCCCGAACACCTTCGCCATCAGGTGTAGTGCGGCCTGGAGCGTAGAGCGGGACGACCTTGCAGCAGATGTGAAGGCTGCAAGCGCGTCGTCGTCAAGCATCGCTGGCAACGCACGCAGGGCAGTGGTGTCGGACCACCCCGACATCTCCTGATGAGCGAGGAACCTTCGTTGGAAGGCTCCCCAGTCGCCCCCATCTGCCTTGAACGCCGACAGCGCGGGCAATCTTTGCTGGAGGACCCGATCGTCGTCGACGTCGGAGAGATTTTCCCGCGCTCCGCTGGAGTTGTGTAAAATGTCGGCTCGGTTGTCAGGCGCAAAATGGAGGGCTCCGGCGCGCGCTGATGACGTGGGCTGCGCTGCGCGGAGGTGTCCGGCCACGTGGCGTCCGTCTTTCCCGCCAATCAATGGCGGCCCCTCAAAAACGGCGGGAACTTCCAGACTTTCGGCGCGAAGCGCCTTTTGGCGGGATCCCGCCAGCCTCGCTCCTTCCTCCAACCCCGCAGCCGTTTTCTCGGCCGCTGGAACGGAGATCTCGGCCAAGATTGCAGCGGCGGCGAGCAGCAACTCCGCCAACCGGGAGTGTGCGTCTTGGAGGCTGGTGTCGGAGGCAAGCGGAGCGTCGGCCATCACCGCGAAGTGCTGCATCGGCGGCAACTCCTCGTCCTCTACTCCCGAGGTCGGTGTCCCCGGTACGCCGTCGTCATCCCGACCTCGCTCGTGGGTACGGGTAGTCTTCCTTGTGTCCATACTTCTTGAAGACAGGTTTACTTCTGACGCCAGTTGTAATGTAGTAACTCCACGGGAGACGACTTCACGGGTAACACACTCTTTATTTTATCAAACTTGGTTACAGGTGACTAACACCTACTTTGTATCTCGGGTGACAAACACCCACTTCGCTACTTGGCGACTAACGCCCACTGAGTTACTCGGATGACCAACATCCACTTAGTACTCGGGTGACAAACACCCACTTAGCTACTTGGCGACTAACGCCCACTGAGTTACTCGGATGACCAACATCCACTTAGTACTCGGGTGACAAACACCCACTTAGCTACTTGGCGACTAACGCCCACTGAGCTACTCGGATGACCAACATCCTCTTAGCTACTTGGCGACTAACGCCACTGAGCTACTCGGATGACCAACATCCACTTAGTACTCGGGTGACAAACACCCACTTAGCTACTTGGCGACTAACGCCCACTGAGCTACTCGGATGACCAACATCCACTTAGCTACTCGGCGACTAACGCCACTGAGCTACTCGGATGACCAACATCCACTTAGCTACTTGGCGACTAACGCCACTGAGCTACTCGGCTTCACTAGGTCTTCAGCTCCGTCTTCGGGTCTTCAACTGGGTAACTCTCCCCGAGTGCTCTCGCGCGTCCCCCTTTATACCCCACCTGCGGACGTCGCTGCGAGCACCCACTTATTCGACCAATCGCCGGGTGCTGGCTACGATCCTCTTTTCCCACATCTCATCGTGCCTCACCACTCACTCCGCGCCGCCTCGTCATCTGTCACTCCCGGCGCGCGCGTCCACACCACGCCCACAACGCGTGCCCAACCCCGCACCCCGCGCCGCCCCGTGATCCATCACTGTCACAGTCGGCGCACGTCAATACCACCACTACATCACCCCCTACCACATAGCTCGCAGCCGCCCCGGCTGCTACAAAAATTACAAACCCTCCCTGTGTGCCCCGTAACACAACACAACAACAAGAACAACAACTAAGCTAACAACACAACACGACGCGAACACCACCATCCGCAACCCTCAACCAATGCCACCGCGACAACAGAACAATATATACAAACCGGCGAGTGACAATAGCAATGTGTATACAAAAAAAATAAATGGAAAATTTTTTTTTTCTTTCGACTCGTGCAGTGTCCCCTTTTCTTCCGAGCGTCCCTACAACGGGACATTATCCCGGCAGAGGGGAACACCGGGCGAGCTCGGTGTAGAGCACAAAAAAAAAAAACCCGTCCTCATGAAAATTGTTGAGACCTAGCCCGAGTCCGCCTTGCCGGTCCGTCGTACGGCACCAGACGCGGTTGAACGTCCGGTGGTGCCGGCGGTTCAGGAAGACATCGGCCAGGCATCGAGGACTCGTGCGTGCCCCGGGGTTCAGGCTCTCGATGGTCAGCAGCCGTCAAGCCCGAGGCACCTGGGGGTGGGTCAGGTGGAGACACGTGAGGATCGGCCTGCGACACCTCCCTCCCCGAGTCGACGGTCACATCACACGCCCGGTCGTCACGGCACAGAACGGGGTCACACGGTGCCGCATAGGGCTTCAGTCGGGAGGGGTGCACATACCAACGGCGTTTCCCCCATTTAATCTGTATACTCTGGGGCCGTGCAACCCGCACAATTTCCACCGGTCCCCTCCAAGGTCTCAACAACTTGGGGGACGTAGCCAACGGTGCATGTGGACAATGCAGCCAGGCCTTATCGCCTGGTTTCCAATCATGCGTATGCACCCTCCGCTCATGCAATTTCTCGTTTGCAATTTGCCGCGACCGCGAATTCAACCTTGCCCCCTCCCGCGCTTCAGTCAATTTGGCGATATTAAATTTGATGTGGTCTGCCAATTTAGATTTTGCACGTGGCTGGGAAATCCCCAGTTGGACGTCCATGGCCGGATCGGCCTCCCGCCCATACATAAGAAAAAATGGGGAAAACCCTGTCGCCGCATGAGGGGCCATTCGATAGGCCGCGAGTACCCCCGGCACCTGTAAGTCCCAATCAACCTGATCGTCGCAGACCTGTTGGCACAACATAGACGTAATCGTTCTGTTCAGACGCTCAACCATCCCGTCAGTCTGCGGGTGGTAGGGGGAAGTACGCACTTTCTTTGTACCCAACAGGTCGCACACCTCGCGCAACAAAACGCTCGAAAAATTCTTCCCTTGATCCGTCAGCAAGCGTTCGGGGGCGCCCTTGTCCAACACATAACCCTGGACAAAGGCGTCCGCCACCGCCGCAGCCGACTGGTTGGCGAGCGGCCATGCCATAGGCCATCGGGTGAAGTATTCCACGCCAACCAGCAGGAACCTATTTCCCCTTGGTGTAACCGGAAAGGGCCCCAAGATGTCCAACGCTACCAATTCGTTTATACGCGAAACCTGAATGGATTGCAGCGGTGGATTAGCCGCCAATGGTGGCGGTTTCCTTTTGGCGCACTCTACGCATCCCTTAAGAATATTCGCCACGTCGTTACCCATCCCCGGCCAATAATAGTCTCGCTGGATTAGGGCGAGCGTTTTGTGAAAACCCAGATGCATGAGCCGTTCATGAGCTGCCAGAACAATCCTACCCCGCATAGCAACAGGCACCACGAGCACGTGACGCCGGGACATGTTGTCCCACCTCATCAACAGGCCCTGTCTGCACACCCAGGAACCGACCCGCGCCTCCCCTTGTTCGGGAGCGCCAACTTTCCGACGCAGCGTAAGTAGGGAGCTGTCGGACATCTGGAGGCGGCCCCACTCAATGAGGGGCAACGACAACAGCGAATCCCTCCCCGTGGGGGCGTCCTCTCCCGGGGTGTCAGTGGCGGCGAGCGCAACTCCCGGGGCGCCGGCGACCGGGGGTTTGCACCGCGCTGATCCCAACAAACATGTGCAGTCCGTGCACGGCGGCAACCGCGACAAGGCGTCCGCGTTTGAGTGCCGCAACCCTTTTCGGTAAATCGTCGTGAATTGGTAGTCTTGAAGGACCTCCAACCATCGGGACAATTGGCCCGATGGCTGCGCCACGCGCATAGCGTATTGTAGAGCCGCATGGTCCGTCCGGACCGTAAAATGACGGCCGTAAAGATACGGCCTGAATTGCTGTGTAAAAAACACAATGGCTAACAATTCACGACGAGTTACGCAATAGCGTTGTTCTGCGGGGGAAAGAACCCTACTACCGTAGGCGACCACCCGTTCAACCCCCCCGACCAACTGTGAGAGCACCCCCCCGATACCCGTATTGCTGGCGTCCGTGTCAAGCAAAAACGGTTGTGTGAAATCGGGGTAACACAAGGGGGGAGCCTGCACCAAAGCGTCACGGAGGGAGCAGAACGCATCCTCCTCCTCTGCCCCCCAGTGAAACCTCACACCCTTAGCCGTCAAAGCGTGCAGGGGCTTGGCTATGGTGGCAAATTGCTTGACAAAACGACGGTAATAGGAGGCAAAACCAATGAAACTACGAACCTCCGTGACCGAGGTTGGCGTTGGCCATGAGCTGACGCAATGCGTCTTAGCAGGGTCCGTCGAGATCCCTGAACGACTCACGATATGGCCCAAATACCTGACAGATTCCCGAAGCAGAAAACATTTAGCCGGTTTAAATTTCAGCTTAGCGGAACGCATCCTGAGGAACACCGCTCTCAGTCGCTGGAGGTGCTCCTCGAAAGTCCGACTAAAGACGATAATATCGTCAAGATAAATCAAACAGGTATCCCATTGGAGGCCTGACAAAACCAATTCCATGAGTCTCTGGAACGTGGCGGGGGCGGAATGTAAGCCCATGGGCAAACGGTTGAATTCAAAAAGGCCCCCAGGCGTGCGGAAAGCAGTTTTAGGTTTAGACTCGTTATCGAGTGGCAATTGCCAAAATCCAGAAAGCAGATCGAGTGTGGAAAAAAACTGCGCTCCCGCCAAGGCATCCAGCGACTCATCCATCCTGGGGAGCGGATACGCATCCGCCATCGAGATTTTGTTTAAGCGGCGGAAATCGACACAAAACCGCAAGGACCCGTCCTGTTTCTTTACTAGGACAATAGGAGCACCCCACGGACTAGAAGAGGGCGAAATGATATCGGCCGCCAACATATCATTAACCGCCGATTGCACATGTTCCTTCTCGGCCGGGCTGAGCCGGAAAGGATTCTGACGAATAGGGGCCGCGTCCCCTGTAGCTATGTGGTGGCGCAACAGGTCAGTGCAGCCGATATCGTACTTATGTTTGCTGAACACGTCAGCAAACTCGATGAGCAAACCCCTCAATGCTCCCAATTGCACCCTGGACAAGTTAGCAGAACCCGCACACAGCGAGTCCAACCACTCAGTCCCCTCATCACTTTGAGGATGCGACTCGACAGTAAAATCTGCTTGAGCCACGAGCCGTTCCTCAACGGGCAGCGGCGCGGCGTGAGCCAGCACCGTTCCCTGCGCAATTACGGCCGGCCGCGACCCCGTATTCAGGACCATTACGAACGGCTCACTGTCCCCTCTCACCATGGTTTGAGCAACCGCTAAGTCGAGGCCCTTACTGGCCCTGTTTGACGGCCCCAACAGCACCCCCTGTGCCTCCGCACCCACCTCGAGTGGCTTCCTGAACCGAAGGGGTACTAACATTTGCGATCCCGGGGGTACCCGTACAGTGTGAGTCGCCAGCGCCTGCACCGTCGCACAAACCGTGCGCACTTTGATAGGGCTCGACAAGAAGGCAACCCGCCGACCTGACGGAAGCTCTATGCAGGCCTGATCAATAAGAATTTTGATGGGCATTTTTGACAAAAAGTCCGTACCTAGCAAACAGGGAACGGCCAGCGATGATGATACAAAAATAGGGCCCGCTAATTTAATGTCCCCAATGCAAATAGTCGCCCGAATCTGGCCGATGATCCCCAGGGATCCCCCATTCGCCGCATAAAATGGCACGTCTACCGGCAGAAGGGGTCTACTTTGGACGGGAAGGATGTTATAAATAAGGTCCGAGATGATGGTGGCCGACGCACCCGTGTCAACAAGCACCCGGACCTCAACCCCGTCAATGAACCCCGTTACCACGGACGACCCGGCTGACGCAGCCACGATCCTGTGGGCCAATTCGGACCACTCGACTGCTTGCGGGCCGCGTACGGACCCCCCTCGCCGAATTGAACCCCCGGCACCCAGCCGCGAACCCCCCACCGCGAAGCGGCGACCCGAATGTGCCGTGTTTGTGGACCGAACGTGTGAGGTGCCGCGACTTGCCGGGTTTTGTTGGGATGACTTGTGGCCCCGGTCGTCGTCCCGACGTGGTCCTGCGGCGCGCGGACGCGGGGCCCGGCACCCGGCTGCGACGTGACCCCGAAGGCCGCAGTTGTAGCAGACGACGGACGTCGTAGGTTTCGGTTGCTCCAGCTTGCGGGGCGAACGTGTGGGCGAACGACCTCCCGTTCTCCACTCCCCCGGACGCGATGCAGCGAAGGCCTGCTCCTGCACCGCAGCTGGCTGAGGCTCGGCGATCGTGGCTGCCAGTACCGCGTTCCCCGCCGAATTGCAGACGACCCCCGGCCTGCGTTTGAGGACCTCGTACGCGTGAATGCTCGTGGCGATCGCCAGGGAGCAGATCTCCATCTCGTCTGCCACGTTGATGGGGACCCCCAACTCGTGGGCCAACACCAGCAGCTGCTCCGTCACCATGGCGTCCTTCCCCTCCTTATCCATGCGGGGAAAAGCCGCGTCCGCCAAGGCGAGCAGTGCCGTGCGGTAGGCTAGCGTCGTTTCCCCAGCCACCTTCCGCCGATCGTAGAACTGGTGGCGACACGTGGAGGGCGGCCCGAACACCTTCGCCATCAGGTGTAGTGCGGCCTGGAGCGTAGAGCGGGACGACCTTGCAGCAGATGTGAAGGCTGCAAGCGCGTCGTCGTCAAGCATCGCTGGCAACGCACGCAGGGCAGTGGTGTCGGACCACCCCGACATCTCCTGATGAGCGAGGAACCTTCGTTGGAAGGCTCCCCAGTCGCCCCCATCCGCCTTGAACGCCGACAGCGCGGGCAATCTTTGCTTGAGGACCCGATCGTCGTCGACGTCGGAGAGATTTTCCCGCGCTCCGCTGGAGTTGTGTAAAATGTCGGCTCGGTTGTCAGGCGCAAAATGGAGGGCTCCGGCGCGCGCTGATGACGTGGGCTGCGCTGCGCGGAGGTGTCCGGCCACGTGGCGTCCGTCTTTCCCGCCAATCAATGGCGGCCCCTCAAAAACGGCGGGAACTTCCAGACTTTCGGCGCGAAGCGCCTTTTGGCGGGATCCCGCCAGCCTCGCTCCTTCCTCCAACCCCGCAGCCGTTTTCTCGGCCGCTGGAACGGAGATCTCGGCCAAGATTGCAGCGGCGGCGAGCAGCAACTCCGCCAACCGGGAGTGTGCGTCTTGGAGGCTGGTGTCGGAGGCAAGCGGAGCGTCGGCCATCACCGCGAAGTGCTGCATCGGCGGCAACTCCTCGTCCTCTACTCCCGAGGTCGGTGTCCCCGGTACGCCGTCGTCATCCCGACCTCGCTCGTGGGTACGGGTAGTCTTCCTTGTGTCCATACTTCTTGAAGACAGGTTTACTTCTGACGCCAGTTGTAATGTAGTAACTCCACGGGAGACGACTTCACGGGTAACACACTCTTTATTTTATCAAACTTGGTTACAGGTGACTAACACCTACTTTGTATCTCGGGTGACAAACACCCACTTCGCTACTTGGCGACTAACGCCCACTGAGTTACTCGGATGACCAACATCCACTTAGTACTCGGGTGACAAACACCCACTTAGCTACTTGGCGACTAACGCCCACTGAGTTACTCGGATGACCAACATCCACTTAGTACTCGGGTGACAAACACCCACTTAGCTACTTGGCGACTAACGCCCACTGAGCTACTCGGATGACCAACATCCTCTTAGCTACTTGGCGACTAACGCCACTGAGCTACTCGGATGACCAACATCCACTTAGTACTCGGGTGACAAACACCCACTTAGCTACTTGGCGACTAACGCCCACTGAGCTACTCGGATGACCAACATCCACTTAGCTACTCGGCGACTAACGCCACTGAGCTACTCGGATGACCAACATCCACTTAGCTACTTGGCGACTAACGCCACTGAGCTACTCGGCTTCACTAGGTCTTCAGCTCCGTCTTCGGGTCTTCAACTGGGTAACTCTCCCCGAGTGCTCTCGCGCGTCCCCCTTTATACCCCACCTGCGGACGTCGCTGCGAGCACCCACTTATTCGACCAATCGCCGGGTGCTGGCTACGATCCTCTTTTCCCACATCTCATCGTGCCTCACCACTCACTCCGCGCCGCCTCGTCATCTGTCACTCCCGGCGCGCGCGTCCACACCACGCCCACAACGCGTGCCCAACCCCGCACCCCGCGCCGCCCCGTGATCCATCACTGTCACAGTCGGCGCACGTCAATACCACCACTACATAAGGATCTCCCACTGGGAATGAATCTCTGGAGGTGAAGTCGTTTGGGTGATGACTCCAGTTCGCTGCATCTCCCGAGTTCCCACTCCCCGTGCTCACTCATCCCTCAATATTCACGCGGAGTGGCGAGGCGATCCTTACCCCCCCCCCCCGCCGTGTGGGATCGATAGTAACGAAAGTTCCGTTCATCCGGAAACTCCTTATTGGTAAATAATCTGTGCAACAGTTAGCTACACCATTAACCTCACTGTCAAACCCAAGAAACCTAAGACGTCCATATAATTGCCCTTTAACTATGACAACAATAAGAATTGGAATCAGTTGACAAAGCCTTCGCCGTTGCATCACCAACGTTTTTTTGGAATAACCTCGTTTCCTTCGCTAACTTCGTGAATCTTGCCTCGAAAATATCCCGTCGCAGAAAATTCGTGCTGGACGCAGCCACATTTGCCAACGTGATTTGTGACTTTCATCGCCACCCAGTGTAGTATCGATAGTTACACTTTCATGCGCATGGTTATTGAGGGAGTGCTTTGTTTTGCCTTGCTGTGGTCTGGGACTGTTGCTGTTGTTGTTGTTGTTTTGCAGGACGTTGCCCAAGAATGCATTTGGTGTTGCAGCAATAAATCGTCAGGAATGCATGTACTTGCGTAACTTGCACTCACGTGCTATATTTTTTTTTATCATGTTTTATTTTTTTACTTTGATTTTATTATGTTTCATTTTTATTATTTTATTTGAACCAAGAAGATGTACGCACGTGCTTAATTTGGTTTTTTTTCGTGACTTGCTTAGCTTGCCTATACGTTGCACTCCTATCGTATTTTGGCATCGTTTGTTGTTACAACGTTGGGATCCGCATCTGTGCAAAAGAGCTTCACGGCTCATCGGATTCTTCCAGTCTGAATCAAGATTCTGAATTTGTCGCAGTGACGACGCTCCAGTTCAACTCCCGACTCGGTCGCCTCTCTCGCTCTGTGCTTCCAGTGTTCAGATGCCTGCTCAAGGCGCGGCTCCGGCTGGAGCACGCCATGTACCACACACATGTCGGTGATGTGCACGTCTTTTTCGAACGCTGGGGAGCCGGACAAGCCCCTCTCTGCACCAGCGTGGACTGCACCCTCCACGTGGTGTTCACCTTCTGAAGCGCTCGCTCGTCACCGTGGCGTGCGCGATGACACCACCACCACCACCACAACCACCATCACCACAACCACCACAACCACCACAACCACCACCACAACCACCACCACCACCACGTGACTTTTCTTTTGTATTGTGCGCGGTGCTTTCAGCGCCACAGCGCGTGGATTTGTAGTGTTTATTTTATTTTGTTTGCCGGTGACTTTGTATTTCATATTGGAATCGCCTCCAGTTCTTTTGCTGCTGGCGGCAATAAAAGTTGTTTAAAAGTCAAAAAGTCTCTCTCTGCGAGTCGAGTCTGTGTGCGTGTTCTCTCTCTCTCCCCACTGTTCCGCCTGGGTTGCCCGCGGGTTCTTCGGTTTTCTCCTCCCAGAGCTGAAGCCCGGCAGACACAGTGGAACTGCCATCGGCCAAACAGCAACCCCGGTGGCATCGATTCTCACTCCGAACACTGGGCATTACCCTCCTGAAAAGCGGTCTTGAGACTCGGCGAGGCTTTCCTGGGTCCACGGTGAGCATCGAGGCATCTTCCTGTTCACAGCCCTGCAGCGCCAGTGGTGGAAATTAAACATTTCTATGGCGGCACTCGTGGTGGTGGACGCGTGGCGGTGGACGTGTGGCGGTGGACGCGTGGTCGTGGACGCGTGGTGGTGGACGCGTGGTGGTGGACGCGTGGCTGTGAACACGTGGTGGTGGACGCGTGGTGGTGGACGCGTGTTGGTGGACGCGTGGCTATGTACGCGTGGTGGTGGACGCGTGGTGGTGGACGCGTGGTGGTGTACGCGTGGTGGTGGACGCGTGGTGGTGGACGCGTGGCTGCGTACGCCTGGCTGTGGATGTGCTCCCGTGTGAGGAGGCGATCCATCATGAGCCGGATCCATTCCGGGCTGTGCCCCCCGCCCCCTCCCCCCTCGGGCTGTCGCAGTGAACAACGAGGTGCGAGCGCGGCGTTCACGAGCGGTGGCGCAGCAGTTGGCGCTGCGCTTTGGACCCGGCCACCCGAGTTCGATTCCCGCTCCTCACGGCCACCAACGCCGATGACGATTATCTGACTCGGTCCTGGGCCTCCCGGTGGTTGAGTCTGCCTCGAATGAGTACCTGGTTAGGTGTGTAAACATCGCCACTGGGGAGACAAAGGCGGTCGGGCGTGGTGCTGGCCACCGACCCTCCTTGTCTGCCGTGCCGGCCTTCATAGGAGCTCGCTGACAGCACTTGCCCCAAGAGTCTGTTCAGGCTACACGGGGGTTCTTTGTCTTTGTACATTTAATATGATAGAAGCAGGGTGGCTGATGCATCTTCTGCTGCCCCATCAATCTCTCTTCCCCACAGCCTCCACTCTACCGCACAGCATATCTATTACATAACACTCACACACACACACTCTCACGCACACACTCACACACAAAGACAAAGATCCCTCGTATAGTCTCAATAGAATTGTGGGGCAAGTGCTCTTAGCGAGCACCTATGAATTCCTGTACGGCACACGAGGGGGTGGGTGGCCAGCACCACGCCCGGCCGCCTTTGTCTCCCCAGGGGCGATGTTTACACACCGCACCAGGTACTCATTTGAGGCTGAGTCGACCTTCACCACAGGCGCCCCCATAGGTTCACTCGAGAAATCCCGCTCTCTCTCTCTTTAATTAAATTTCGTCCGGGGGGTGGGGGGTTACCAGGGGAGGGAGGGGGGAGCCTGTGGGGGGGGGGGTTGAGTCGGACCCCCGGGGGGCGGCGGGGGGGGGGGGCGCAGTAATAGCGATCGCGGCCTGCTGGATTCGAATCGCGAATCTCTGGACCACGCGCTTCATCCTCCCTCCTCTACCCCCGTGACGATCCATGCATCCCCGACACTCGAAACTACTGGACGCCTGTGGAAAAAAAACAAGAGCTTTCTAGCTCATCAGATTCGTCCAGTATAAATGCACATTCCGATTGTGACCAACAAGGCCCGTAGCAGTCGCAGCACTGAACGCCGGGCTTGCAATGCCACTGATTCGAACGCCACCCGCGACTCGGCAACTGCCTCAAACTGCCTGCAACCGCCTCAAACTGCCTGTTACCGCCTCAAACTGTCTGCAACCGCCTCAAACTGCCTGCAACCACCTCAAACTGCCTGTAACTGCCTCAAACTGCCTGTAACCGCCTCAAACTGCCTGTAACCGCCTCAAACTGCCTGTAACCGCCTCAAACTGCCTCTAACCGCCTCAAACTGCCTGCAACCGCCTCAAACTGCCTGCAACCGCCTCAAACTGCCTGCAACCGCCTCTAACTGCCTGTAACCGCCTCAAACTGTCTGCAACCGCCTCAAACTGCCTGCAACCGCCTCAAACTGCCTGCAACCGCCTCAAACTGCCTGTAACCGCCTCAAACTGCCTGTAACCGCCTCAAACTGCCTGTAACTTCTCAAACTGCCTGCAACCGCCTCAAACTGCCTGCAACCGCCTCAAACTGCGTGTAACCGCCTCAAACTGCCTGCAACCCCCTCAAACTGCCTGCAACCGCCTCAAACTGCCTGTAACCCCCTCAAACTGCCTGCAACCGCCTCAAACTGCCTGCAACTGCCTGCGACTGCCTGCAACCGCCTCAAACTGCCTGCAACCGCTCACAACAACGAGCAGGACGCCGGGCGATTGAATTACAACAATCAAAATCAGATTATTTATTCATACTGGAGGAATCTGATGAGCTATTAAGCTCGTTTTCACTGATGTCCAGTAGGGGTGGGTCAAAACTTGACAAACAATACAAAAACATGATAGGGGAGCAAAGTACAGGAAAGGTAAATCACTTACATTTTTTACAAATAAAACTAAACTATGTTTATCTTCTTCTTGGTTCTTTCGGTAAAGTCACGTAGAAGGGAAATAATAAAATTAGAAAAATAAAAGATAATAAAATAAAATTCTCTCGACGTTTCGGCCACAACGCAAGCAGCCGTCCTCAGGTGAAGAACAGGGCTGTCGGAAAGACAGCGTCCGAATGGACAGCCCTGTTGCGTTGTGGCCGAAACGTCGTGATAATTGTATTTGATCATGTTTTATTTTTATTATTGTATTATTTCCCTTCTACGTGACTTTACCAAAAGAACCAAGAAGATGAATCCCTGCAGTCACGAAAGCTTTAAATCGAAAGGTAAATCACTTAATTTTTTTTACAAATAAAACTAAACTATGTTTACCTTACCGGTTAAACCCCACGCAGCTATTACCTAATTTTCAGGAGTGACCTGGCCGTAAATGACACTGGTCTACATGTTTTAGACGTCGTCTGCTTCAGGGATTAAATGTGCTGTTAATTGTAGATTTTAACGTGCTGAATTCAAACATGACATTTAAAACAACTGATTAGGTTCTTTCGGTAAAGTCACGTAGGTACCGACGTGACTTTACCGAAAGAACCTAAGAGTATGGATCCCTGCAGTCACGAAAACTTCAAATCTAGATTGATTGGCTACTGTATATTGTGTAGATGGGGGGGGGCTTTACTCATAAATTGTAAACCTAGCTCATTGCATGTGTTCATGGTTGCTTTATATGATAACATGTCACCTGTCATGTTCATGTAACACTTAAAAAATCAGCAAATAGGTTATATAAATACAATTGAAACAAAATACACAAAACTATTATGCATATATAAGTACATAGTTGAGTCCTTATTCAATGTCTACACGGCACTTCTTAGCTTGTCTCTTGTATTCATTAAATGGAGCATCCTCTTGTCACTGTCCAGCAATAGTCTGCAAGCAATGATGGGCTCCATTTGCCCTGATAGCGATAATCCATTGTTGCAATGTCCTGGTGACATCGCTCGCCATGATCGTCGCTCGCTGCTCCGCAGATCGGTGGGAAAAAATCTAGATGAGAGTGCAAAAACGATTTCTTTAGTGGCATGTTGCAACCAAGGCTTTTGTATGCCTTGAGGAGGTTTTCCAGCAACTCCCTGTCGTTGTCTGCCTTGATGCTTCCGAGAAAATGTGCCGTCTTTTCCTTGCCACGCAGTGCACTGTCAAATGAAACAAGGACACCTTCCTTTATCTTAGCTTCATGTAACCTTGGAAATTTTCCACGAAGGTACTTGAAAGCCGCTTGTGTTTTGTCCATGGCTTTGACAAAGTTCTTCATCAGACCCAGCTTGATGTGTAAGGGTGGTAACACAATCTTCCTTGATTCAACAAGTTCTGGATGCTGAACACTTTCCTCCCAGGCTCCAATGACTGTCGGAGTGGCCAATCTATCTTGATGTAGTGGGAATGTCTCGCACGACTATCACATTCGCAGAGAGAACAGCGGCAATACTTTGTGTATCAGGTCAAAGACCAAGCAAGAGAGCAACAACATTCAAATCGCCACAAAGCTGCCACTGATGCTCGTCATAGTAACTGCACCTCAAAAGTTGTTTCATGTTGTCCGAGGTTTCCTTCATATGAACTGCATGACCAACTGGAATTGATGGCAAAACATTTCCATTATGCAGCAAAACAGCTTCAAGACTCACCTCAGATGAATCAATGAAGAGTCTTCACTCATCTGGATCATGAACGATGTTGAGGGCTGCCATCACACCATCGATGTTGTTGCAGGCTACAAGATCACCTTCCATGAAGAAGAATGGAACAAGATCCTTTTGACGGTCACGGAACATGGAAACCCTCACATCACCTGCCAGGAGATTCCACTGCTGCAGCCTGGAGCCCAACAGCTCTGCCTTCCTCTTGGGTAGTTCCAAATCCCTGACAAGGTCTTTCAGTTCACATTGTGTTATGAGGTGTGGTTCAGAGGAGGAGAATGGGAGAAAATCTGGGTCACGTGACCTTGACGGTTCAGGACCAGAAGTGTCTTCCTCTTCCTCGTCTGACTCAAGCGAGAATGATTCTTGTGCATCAGGAACCGGCAGTCCTTCTCCGTGGGGTACTGGGCGTATAGCTGATGGAATGTTTTTATAATGCACAGTCCACTTTTTCTTCTTTGACACACCTTTCCCAACTGGAGGCGCCATGCAGAAGTAACACATGCTGATATGATCTGTTGGCTCTCTCCAAATCATTGGCACGGCAAAATACATATATTTCCTTTTCTGATTTGTTGCACGAGTGTTGCAGCATATGTGTGTGGGGCCCACATCAACAATTTTGCAGCCAAAATAAAGGTGATAGGCTTTCTTGACCATAGTGGTTATACTGTGGTTTTGTGATGCAAAAGTCACTTCACCACAAACATAGCAGAAGTTGTCTGCTTTGTTTACACAAGTACGAGGCATCTCTGATCACTTTGGCTAAACAGAAATGTGTCCCTTTGCAAAATCAAACACTGACAAATTAGAAAGCACGACACTGTATGATGTATAGAGCTGATATAGGGCAATTTGTTCAGCAGAAGGATGTAAGCATAGTTATAATTGCATCATACATGACTTCTATGAATAACATGATGCAATTTATATCATGTATGACGCATTACCAGGTTTAGATTGCATCATTCATTGTTTTGCTCAAAAGCAAGTATTGTCCAAACCCAGTCATATATTTATTCGTAGATCCAGTCAAATATGTATTTTAGTCATTTCTGGTTTAAATCGAGAACCCTTCCCTCTATAACTCACTTATCCTCCGCCATTCCCAAGTCAAGGGTCGTGTATTCACACCCAGTAGCATATCTTGGAAACTAGAGCCAATCAGAAATTTTGAGCATAATTTTCATTCTCAGTGACCCAGAATTAGTAAAGTTGGACTCCATTTATTTCGGAAGCATTTTGGACGTAGACCAGTGTTATAGCTCACCGAAGTGGCTGGTCGCGTGGAAATTTATAGCAGCAAAAGAATCGAAATACACTCGACGCATGTTTCTAAACGTAGAGGGAAAAACCGGAGGGTCCGGATGAAAAATCTACGACCTCCTGTATACCAGGCGAGGTAGTTAACATCTCCACGCGGAGAGAAATACACACAAACTCTAAATATACATTAGGGTCGGAATTGAACCACCGACCTGCATAGAAGGCGAGGAAGATAACATCACACCACCATGCAGCCCCTTAAATAAATAAATATTCCATTTTAGTTCAAATTGCATTAGTACATCAACTCCCTAGTTGGAGAAAGGCAGTAAAGCAATAGCAAAAACAGTCCCAGACCACACCAAGACACAGTTTGCAGAACAGCTGGTGCATCTGCCAATCATCTCAGTAGGTCAACCCATAGCACCTGGGTCTGTCTCGTGACCTCCTGCCAGGGGGCCTTCGACACTTTACGTGGCCTCGGAATGCACCTAGCCTGGCACAAGCGCCGTGGTGACGCTGCCGCCACTTAGCGGCGGCTGCTGTTGTTTTTGTGTTGTGTGTGTTATTGCAGTGTGTGTGAGAGAGAGCGAGAGAACGTTTGAATTTAATTTTGCAGAGAGAGGCTTGCGGGTAGAGGTGGGAGTGTGAGAGAGAGAGAGTGAGATATTACATGTGAAAGTGTGCGCGCGCGTGTGTCAATCTAATTTCATTAGTCTGGGTGAGTGTAGGTGAGCGTGTGTGAACACGTGTGCATGAATGTGTGTGTATGTATGAGTGTACTGATATAGTGTTGAGAGTGTGCGTGTGTATATGTATGTGTGGGTTAGGGTGTGTAATTGTATGTATGTAAGTGTGTATGTGTAGTGAGCCACTTGCGAGAGCTCCTTGTTTATTTCTCACACTTTACAGGCACAATCACTGACCGGCATATATATATTGGGCTACGCATGGCTGACCCACTCATACAGCCCCAGCGCCAATGTCTAACTGTATAGCTGGCTAACTAATACAGTCACGACGACGTTGGGAGCCATACAGCGGACCGGCCATGCGGCCAGGCAATGGAAAAGAGATGGCTGTGAAGACAGCGACGGCAGCAAGGACCCGGAACCCCACGACAGCCCTGAACCTCCAATTACGTCCCCCTTATATACTCTTCGGCGTGGCCAAGCCCCGCCTCCGGCTATGCCTCCTTCTAGAACCTTCGAGCAGGTTCCTGGAGCTTCTCGACTGAACCCCGCCTCTGACCTTTAGCCCAGTAACGCCTCCCCCTTATGGTTGGTTATTATATATGCACCCATACCCGTAATTATCCCTCCTGGTCAACAGATGGCACCCTGTCACTACATCACCCCCCCCCCCCTCCCCCCATGTTTAAAAGATAGCCGTCCCAGCTAATACTAACAAAATCAAAAGACGTCAGGCAGAAGAATTCTGCAATAAAACAGTAAAACAAATCGAAGATAAAGACAATGTTTTCGTTAGGGCGGAACAATCCGTGACCGACAAGGACGACCCAAGCCACGACTCGGAAATGTAGAGGGAGAGGTAGGGAGAGGAGAGAAGAGAGAGAGGGAGAAAGGGACAAAAACAGAGAATCCCCCCCCCCCGTATAATGCACGCACCCTGACCCCAAGCCCCCCTCATACACGTACACACAGGGAGATTCCTATTATCGGAACATAGCAGATTTCGACCGGATCCTCGACGCCCGGTCCATCCTTGGGGGCAAACTTCATATTCTTCGCAGGTGATGTTGGCTCGCATAAAAGCCCAGAAGGAGTCGGTTCCATCCCCAACTCCTTAGGTGACATAGGCCGGGTTGTAGCCGGCGGTCCCTCGTATTCGGCGAGATCTCGTGACCCCACCAACCTTTAGGGGCTCGGAAACTGTGGGCGGCACAACACAATTCTTCTGAGGCACGCTCTCCGTGGCCGATTCACCCGGCTCGTCAGACACATCAGACACCGGCCGTATAATGCTTGGAGATGAGGTGTCAGTTTGAGGTACATAAGGATTTAACTGCGATGGATGGACAACCCAATGGCGGCGGCCCACCCGTATACGCACGCACTGTGGCCGTTTAACCTCCACTACTTCCACGGGGGGACCCTGCCATGGCCGATGCAATTTAGGAGACGTTCCCAACGGCACCTGCGGGTAGTGCAACCATGCCCGGTCCCCTACGGCCCATGCCAGCACATGGTCATGCCACCCCACATTCTTTTCATTAGCAGCCTGTGCTCTGGTGGTGTCCGCTTTGGCCGCTTCCCGGGCTGCCGAAACGCGCTTTAGCCTAATTTCCAGGGGCGTAGGCAAGGAGGTTTTTCCCTTGTTCACTGACAGGCCCAATTGAACCTCCATGGTGGGTTTATTTTCCCTCCCATACATGAGGAAAAACGGCAAAAATCCCGTGAAAACGTGGGGAGCCATCCTGTATGCCGCCAGTACTCCCGAAACATGCAGATGCCAATCAGTTTGAGCCGCGCGGACCACCTGACAGAGCATGGATGTCAGGGTTCTATGAAGGCGTTCCACCATACCAGACGTTTGGGGATGGTATGTTGACGTTCTGATCTTTTTAGTGCCTAGCGCATCACAAACTTCGCGCAGCAACTTCGATGATAAATTCCGCCCCTTATCCCCGAGAAGCTGCTCGGGGTGCCCCCTTATCCATTACGTAGCCATGCAAAAACGCATCGGTGATGGAAGAGGCCCATTGGTCGGGCAACGGGCCAGGCCATCAGCCACCGAGAAAAATATTCCTCCCAAACCAGGAAAAATGTATTCCCTCACTGCGTGGCCAGGAAGGGTCCCAGAATGTCGAGCGTGACCAACTCGTCAACCCATGACATTGAGATGGACTGCAACGGAGGCGGCTTCCTGTTCATGAAGTCCATACAGCCCTTAATCAAGTGGTACACATCGCACGACATTCCCGGCCAATAAAAGTCGCGCTGCAATGTCAACAATGTCTTCCGCACCCCGATATGTAACAATTTGTTCTCGTGCACCACTCGTGTCAATTTGGGAACCACAATGCGGCAGAGGTCGCAAACGGGTTTTGATTCCTTACCCGTACACGTACCCGGCCGCACCAGGGTCGCAAATGGCTACCCGTACCCATACCCCGTACCCTACCCGTACCAGTACCCTACCCGATACCCGGCCGGGTACGGGTAGCCGGGTATCGGGTAGGGTACGGGTATTGGGTACCCGATTGCGACCTCTGCAATGTGGTGACATTGCAGCCCCTCATCCCACCACATCAAAAGGCCGTCCTGAAGAACCGGTCGCAGGGCGTCAGTGGGAGCAGACTCCTTGTGCCCCAACTCAGCGTGATGCCGCAAAGCCATAAGGGACACATCCTCCATTTGTAACCGCCGCCACTCGGCACACGTAAGATTTAAAACACTGCCCCTGGTGTGACCACCTCAGCGGGCTCCCCCGCATCGAGCGCCGCTATGACGGCTGGAGGCCCCGCTGCCGGAGGTTTACAACGGCCAACGCCGGACGATCACGCACAGCGCGCCCCCTGGGGCAGGTGGGATAACGCGTCATCCTTACAATGCTGCACCCCTTTACGGTATATCACTCAGAATGAGTACTCCTGAAGAATTTCCAGCCAGCGTGAGAGCTGGCCGAAAGGAGGGTCCACTCGTAGGGATCATTGAATGTCCACGTGATCCGTGTGAACAACAAAATCCCTGCCATAAAGATAAGGTCTGTACTGTTGTACGAAGTATACCACGGCCAAGAGTTCCCTTTGAGTGGCACAGTACTGCTGTTCCACAGGCGGACAAGACACGGCTGCCATACGCAACTGCCCTCTCCACTTCAGTCTTAACCTGAAATTGGATGGCTCCTATACCCATGTCGCTCGCGTCCGTGTCCAGAACAAACGGCAGGGAGACATCCGGATAGTCGAGTGGGGGCGCGTTGGAAAGGCGCTCACGAAGGGCTACGAACACAGCCTCCTCCTCCACCCCCCACTTGAATTTTGGTTCTAGGCAGTCAGGGCATGGAGAGGTTTAGCCACCATGGCAAACTGCGGCACAAATCTACGATAGCACGACACGAACCAAACGAAACTGCGCACCTCACACACGGACTTAGGGGTCGGCCAATCTCGCATGCACGCCGTTTTCTCAGGGTCCGTGGCTATTCCATTGGAACTAACGATGTGACCAAAGTAACGCACGGAGGTTTGCTGCAAATGACATTAAGCGGATTTCAATTTCAGATTAGCCGATCGCATCCTAGAGAACACAGATCGCAACCGCTTTGAGGTGATCTTTGAAAGTGCGGCTGAACACAATAATATCATCCAAGTAGCTGAGGCAGGAGTCCCACTGTAGGCCAGCCGAGACGAGTTCAATAAGCCGCTGAAATGTGGCCAGGGCAGAATGCAATCCCATCGGGAGACAAATAAACTGGAACAGTCCCTGGGGCGTGCGGAATGCAGTTTTAGGCTTTGACGACTCCTCAAGGGGAAGTTGCCAAAACCCCGATAACAAGTCAAGCGAATAAAAAAAAATGCGCACCGGACAATGCATCTAGTGAGTCATCCATGCGTGGGAGCGGGTACGCGTCGGCTACTGAGACCTTATTTAGTTTACGAAAATCTGCACTAAACTTTAGAGTGCCATCATGCTTTTTAACCAGCACCACAGGCGTACCCAAAGGGCTGGTAGAAGGAGAAATGATATCGGCGGCTAACATTTCCTCTACCGCCTGCTCCACATGCTCTTTTTCTCGTGGGCTCAACCGATACTAGTTCTGACGAATCGGACCGGCCTCCCTCATGTCAATGCGGTGTTGCAACTGAATACATCCGAAAACTCGCGCAGCAGCGACCATAACTCTCCCCGCTGCGCCGGGGACAACAGCGGGGTTTCCTGACACAGCGCCTCTGCTCACTTCTCGTCCGATCCAACACCCCGATCCACCGCGCCCACAATCCCGGCGGGCCTCAAGCCCGGCACCCTCGCAACACGCGGTCGTCACGTGAGCCAGCACCGCCCCCGCCTGAACCACAGCCATTCCCGGCCCTGCATTGAGCACCTGTAAAAACGGCTCCTGGTTCAGGCGAAGGATCGTTTGGGCGCTAACCAGCGCCAGGCCACGGGTAGCCGTATTAGACGGAGTCAAGAGAACGCTCGTCTACGGGTCAGCAATTTGCAATTGTTTGCGGTAGCGTAACGATACCGACAATTGCGAGCCCGGCGGGATCTCCACCAAGTCCCTGGCAAAGGCCTGGACCGTGACATTCGCCCCCGCACTTTTGTGTGGAGACTGCAACAAAAAAAACAGTCGACGGCCCGACGGCATTTCCACGCAGCCCTGATCAATCAGGATTTTAAGGGGCATCCTATTCAAAAAGTCAGTGCCCAAGTGGCAGGGCACCACCAGCGTCCTCGAGATGAACACAGGACCGACCGCCACGATCTCGCCAATCTCGACGCGGACCTCTATCTGCCCTACGATCCCCATACTCTCTCCGTTCGCCGCGATGCATGCATTTACCACCGGTTTAACACGCTTGTTCCTCGACGAAGCACCTGTGTCCACTAGGACACGTACCTCGATCTCCTGGATGAAACCCGTCCATGCTGAGGAACCCGCTTCGGCCGCGATTACCCGGCGTGCCAACTTCCTCCACTATGTACCTGAGCTAGTCCACCCTTTCGCAGCTAGTTCCTGCACTATCGACGGGAAACGGGGTGGAGATGATCCGCGGAACCCCAGATGCCTGAGATGGTGATATGGGCCGGGTGTCTGGTGTGTCGGGACTCGCCTGTCGGGGTTTGGAATGCGACCGTCGGCGTAGCGGAGGACGCTGGAGCCATCGTCGGGGGACGGTACAAACGGGATCAGAGGAGGAGGAATCTTGTATTTTTTTCAAATCGATACCAACCGATGAGGAAATTGAACAAAACATCCCCATGTAGCAACGCAAAGCTTTGGCAATCGTCAAGGTATATTACCCGCACCTCTGAATCGCTGCAAATTTGACATCGATTCTGAGTGGAGACTGTCGAGTTTAAAAAAAAGTCAGCTACTGACTGCGCCGAGTGTGGAGCCCCAGGGTGTGGTGTGTGGATGTGGGGGGGGGGATCGAGAGGCGCGGGGTTGATAGGCGCTCGCAAACTCCGTGAGACCGATCTACCCCGGGGGAGGATGGGGAGGGTTGATCGCCGATGCGGTAATGAGTCCTGACACGCGTGGCTCGGGATCGAACTCGGGTCACGGGAGGTTGCGGTCCACAGAGGCAAGCAACCAATCACTGAGTGATCGCGCGCCGTGTTTATCACGCGCACGCACGCGCGCGCGCGCGCACACATGAAGATAAATATAACCCCACCCCCCGTGTAGCCTCAACAGACTGTTGGGGCAAGTGCTGTTAGCGAGGAGCGCCTATGAAGGCCGCAGGGTGGTGTGGTTGGGATTCACGCCCGGCCGCCCGTCCGCCTTTGTCTCCCCCGTGACGATGTTTACACACCACACCAGGTGCTCAATTAAGGCTGAGTCGACCTAGGAGAACGGCCCAGGACTGGTTCAGATAGTCGTCACTGGTGTTGCCCGTGAACGGGAATCGAACTCCGGTGGTCGGGTTCGTAGCGCAGGGTGCTAACCGCTACACCACCGCTCCCCGTACGCACACAGACACAGATACACAGACACACAGACATCCACAGATACACACAAAGACACGCACAATATATATATGCAGACTACAGATAGAAAGATCCCCCGTGTATCCTACCCAAACTGTTGGGGCAAGTGCAGTTAGCGAGCATCTATGAAGGCCGGCACAGCACACGAGGGGGTGGGTGCCCAGCACCACGCCCGACCGCCTTTGTCTCCCTAGCGCGGTTCAGCGCTAACCGCTGCGCCACCGCTCCCCCACACACACAGAGAGAGATCGGTCCACGCGCATGTGATCAATTCTCATCCCGGCCGAGAGCATTCATCACCCGCACTCACACGCGCCTCCACCGCCCCGGTGATGGGGGGCGGTGATGGGGAGGCGGGGGTGATGTGGGAGGGAGGAGCAGGGGTGATGGGGGCAGTGATGGGGGAGGGGGAGTTATGGGAGGGAGAAGGATGGGGTAATGGGGAGGCAGGGGGTGATGGGGGCGGTGATGGTGGGTGGAGGGGAGGTGATGGGAGGGAGGAGGGGGGGTGATGGGGGCGGTGATGGGGGAGGGGGAGTTATGGGAGGGAGGAGGATGGGGTAATGGGGAGGCAGGGGGTGATGGGAAGGAGGAGGGGGGGAGTGATAGGGGAGGTGATGGTGGGTGGAGGGGAGATGATGGGAAGGAGGAGGGGAGGGTGATGGGGGCGGTGATGGTGGGTGGAGGAAAGGTGATGGGAGGGTGGAGGGCGGGGGGTTGATGGGGCGGTGATGGGAAGGCGGGGGTGATGGTAAGGAGGAGGGAGAGCGGTGATGGGGACGGTGATGCTAGAGGGGGGGGGATGATGGGACGGAGCAAGGGTTGATGGAGGCTGTGATGTGGGTGGAGGGGTGATGGGGGGTGATGGGAGGGAGGAGGGGGGTGATGGGGGCGGTGATAATGATGTCGATGGCGATAGGAGGATAATAATGATATCATGGGGCCTTTATTTGCCCGTATCAAAGTATGACACGTAGTAATAATAGGTCTTACCATTTCTGGCAATAAAACAGTTGTGTTAGGATGTTCAAACACCAAATAGATGATGATGATGATGGCAATTTCAGGATGATGCTGGTGGTGATAGAAAAATGATGATGGCGATAGAAGAATGATGATGATGATGATGATGATGTTGTTGATAGAAGGATGATGATGTTGATAGAAGGATGATGATGGCGATCGAAGGATGATGAAGATGTTGATAGAAGGATGATGATGTTGATGGAAGGATGATGATGATGATGATGATAGAAGGATGATGATGATGATGTCGATAGAAGGATGATGATGATGATGATTATGATGTTGATAGAAGGATGATGATGATGATGATAGAAGGATGATGATGGCGATAGAAGGATGATGATGATGTTGATAGAAGGATGATGATAGAAGGATGATGATGATGATGATAGAAGGGTGATGATGATGATGTTGATAGAAGGATGATGATGGTGATAGAAGGATGATGATGATGATGTTGATAGAAGGATGATGATGATAGAAGGATGATGATGATGATGATGTTGATAGAAGGATGATGATGTTGATAGGATGATGATGATGATGATGTTGATAGAAGGATGATGATGATGATGTTGCTAGAAGGATGATGATGTTGATAGGATGATGATGATGTTGATAGAAGGATGATGATGATGATGTTGATAGAAGGATGATGATGATGATGATGTTGATAGAAGGATGATGATGGTGATAGAAGGATGATGATGATGATGTTGTTGATAGAAGGATGATGATGTTGATAGAAGGATAATGATGATGGTGATAGAAGGATGATGATCAGTGCACAGAATTTGCCATCATCATCCCCGCGTTCGTCTCAAACTCAAAGCAAATCCACGGCGGTTCAACCTCCACCCCCCCCCCCCATGTCACTCGTCCGATCTATTTTCACCGCTCTTTGATATTCTTGTTGTGTTGTTGTCTTTTGATTTACATTGTTAAAACCACACCGCCTGTGTGTGTACTGCGTGTGTGTGTACTGTATGTGTGTACTGTGTGTGTGTGTACTACGTGTGTACTGTGTGTGTGCACTGGGTGTGTGTACTGTGTGTGTGTACTGTGTGTGTAATGCGTGTGTGTGTACTGTGTGTGTACTGTGTGTGTACTGCGTGTGTGTGTGTACTGTGTGTGTACTGTGTGTGTGTACTGTGTGTGTGTGTACTGTGTGTGTGTACTGTGTGTGTACTGTGTGTGTGAGTACTGTGTGTGTACTGCGTGTGTGTGTACTGTGTGTGTGTACTGTGTGTGTACTGTGTGTTTGTGTGTACTGTGTATGTGTACTGTGTGTGTGTACTGTGTGTGTACTGTGTGTGTGTACTGTGTGTATGTGTACTGTGTGTGTGTACTGTGCGTGTGTGTACTGTGTGGGTGTACTGTGCGTGTGTGCACTGTGTGTGTACTGTGTGTGTGTGTACTGTGTGTGTGTGTACTGTGTGTGTACTGCGTGTGTGTGTACTGTGTGTGCGTGTACTGTGTGTGTGTACTGTGTGTGTACTGTGTGTGTAGTGTGTGTGAGTACTGTGTGTGTGTACTGCGTGTGTGTGTACTGTGTGTGTGTACTGTGTGTGTACTGTGTGTGTACTGTGTGTGTGTACTGTGTGTGTGTACTGCGTGTGTACTGTGTGTGTGTATGTACTGTGTGTGTGTACTGTGGGTGTGTACTGTGTGTGTGTACTGTGTGTGTACTGTGTGTGTGTACTGTGTGTGTGTACTGTGTGTGTACTGTGTGTGTACTGTGTGTGTACTGTGTGTGTGTACTGTGTGTGTACTATGTGTGTACTGTGTGTGTACTGTATGTGTGTACTGTGTGTGTGTACTGCATGTGTGTACTGCGTGTGTGTGTGTGTACTGTGTGTGTACTGTGTGTGTGTAGTGTGTGTGTACTGTGTGTGTGTACTGCATGTGTGTGTACTGTGTGTGTACTGCGTGTGTGTATGTACTGCGTGTGTGTGTGTACTGTGTGTGTGTACTGTGTGTGTGCACTGTGTGTGTACTGTGTGTGTGTACTGCGTGTGTGCACTGTGTGTGTGTGCTGTGTGTGTACTGTGTGTGTACTGTGTGTGTGTACTGCGTGCGTGTACTGCGTGTGTGTGTACTGCGTGTGTGTACTGCGTGTGTGTGTACTGTGTGTGTGAAGTGTGTGTGTACTGCGTGTGTGTACTGTGTGTGTACTGCGTGTGTGTACTGTGTGTGTACTGCGTGTGTACTGTGTGTGTGTACTGTGTGTGTGTACTGCGTGTGTGTACTGCGTGTGTGTTTGTACTGCGTGTGTGTGTACTGTGTGTGTACTGCGTGTATGTGTACTGTGTGTGTGTACTGTGTGTGTACTGTGTGTGTACTGTGTGTGTGTACTGTGTGTGTACTGTGTGTACTGTGTGTGTGTACTGTGTGTGTGTACTGTGTGTGTACTGTGTGTACTGTGTGTGTGTGTACTGTGTGTGTACTGTGTGTCTGTACTGTGTGTGTGTGTACTGTGTGTGTGTGTACTGTGTGTGTATACTGTGTGTGTACTGTGTGTGTACTGTGTGTACTGTGTACTGTGTGTACTGTGTGTGTACTGTGTGTGTGTACTGTGTGTACTGTGTGGGGTGTTGGCGCAGCGGTGAGCGCGCTGCGGCACTCATCCCCAGCAGAGGCTCGAGTTCGATTCCCGCTCACGGTCACCAACAGCTGTGGCGATCATCTGAAGTGGACCAAGGCCCTCGCCTAGGTCGACTCAGCCTCAAATGAGTACCAGGTGCGATGTGTCAACGTTGTCACTAGGGAGACAAAGGCGGCTGGGCGTGGTGCTGGCCACCCACCCCCTCGTGTGCCGTGCCGGCCTTCATAGGTGCCACTCGCTAACAGCACTTGCCCCTACAGTCTGGTAAGGCGATGATAACTGATGATGATGTTGGTTATTAAAACTAAACATTTGGGTTCTTTTTTACCAGGTAAGGCCCACTGAGCTCTTTTTCAAATCGACCTGCCCATAAATGTTGGGCTTGACAAAGTGGCTTATATCATGTGGACATTCACATCGGTCAATTACTCTAAATGTGGAGGGTAACATCGGAGGACCCGGAGAAAATCCAACGCGACCACGGGGAGAGAGAGGAAAACTCCAAATATACAGCAGGTGTCAGGGTCAGGATCGAACCCACAACGCTTGTTTTCGCAAGACTCTTTTCAAGAGGGTCATGCCGGGTTGTCGTAATAGGGGGGGGGGCGACGATGCTGCCGGGGGAACCCGATCGATTCAAGAGCCGAATAGCTCACAGGGCTATACCTAATAAATGAACTTGAAAATAATAATACATGAACTTGAGTGATTTGCAGGTATCGGGAAGTTTGTCCGATCGCAGCTTCACGGTGCGAGCGGGTTTCGCTCCGGGACGAAGGAAAGTCGGAGAACCCGGAGGGAACCCACGCCCAACAAGAAGGAGAGAAAAAACAAAGACAAAGATCCCCCGTATAACCTTAACAGACTGTTGGGGCAAGTGCCGTTAGCGAGTAGCACCTATACGAGGGGCTGAGTGGGCAGAACCACTCCCCGCCGCCTTTGTCTCCCGAGTGGCGATGTTTAGACATCGCACCAGGTACTAATTTTAGGCTGAGCAGACCTAGGGGAGGCCCAAGACCGGTTCAGATAATCGTCACTGGTGTTGGCCGTGAACGGGAATCGAACCCGGGTGGCCAGGTTCGTAGCGCAGCGTAGCGCGAACCGCTGCACCACCGCTCCGAATAGAGAGAGAACACACAACACACTATGGAAACCTCATTTGCCAGTAAAAATATGATAATTGGTTCTTTACCCTTCTAGTTTTGTTGCCAGATAGAAGGGTAAAGAACCAATTATCAACACACAACACACTCACTCCCAACAGCAATAGCCCCCATTCGCCAGTCGGTGCTGGTGACGTCACCACAGCGCTCGTGCCAGCCTAGGTGCACGTTGAAGCCGTCACCTGAAGTGTGGGATGCTCGCTGCTGGCGGGAAGTCACGGGACAGACCCCAGGTGCTATCAGTTGACTCGTGTGCCAGGCTAGGTGCACGAGGTCACGAGACAGACCCCAGGTGTTATGAGTTGACTGGTGTGCCAGGCTACGTGCACGAGGTCACGGGACAGACCCCAGGTGTTATGAGTTGACTGGTGTGCCAGGCTAGGTGCACGAGGTCACGGGACAGACCCCACGTGTTATGGGTTGACTGGTGTGCCAGGCTAGGTGCACGAGGTCACGGGACAGACCCCAGGTGTTATGAGTTGACTGGTGTGCCAGGCTAGGTGCACGAGGTCACGGGACAGACCCCACGTGTTATGGGTTGACTGGTGTGCCAGGCTAGGTGCACAAGGTCACGGGACAGACCCCCACGTGTTATGGGTTGACTGGTGTGCCAGGCTACGTGCACGAGGTCACGGGACAGACCCCAGGTGTTATGGGTTGACTGGTGTGCCAGGCTAGGTCGTGGGTTCTATCCTAACCCTGACGCCTGCTGCTGTATATTTGGAGTGTCCGTGTCTCTCTCTCATCATCATCACGGTGGATAGGAGATGTTAACTCCCTCGCCTGGTATGCAGGAGGTCGTGGGTTCGATCCCAACCCTGACGCCTGCTGCTGTATATTTGGAGTTTGCGTGTCTCTCTCTCTCTCCACGTGGCCGCGTGGATTTTTTTCCCTGTCCACCGATTTTCCCTCCACGTTTAGAATCGACGTCACGCGTTCAGGGTATTTGGCTCCCGCTATAACTGTCCACGTGATGATAATAAGAAGCCCACTTCGTTGAGCTACAATTTGCGATAGCCATGTCGCTTATCCCATCATCTCCCCTCATCTCCCTCCACGTCTCCACTTATCTCCCCTTCCTCACCTCCCTCCTCATCTCCTCTCATCATCTCCTACCCCCCTCCCCCCTCTCCCTCGCGCCCGTGGGGAGTCGCTCCGTCCCGCTCTGATCTCGACTCCGTTTGAACAACCCCCGCACCCCGCCCCCCTCTCCCCCCTTCCCCCCTTTCCCCCTCCCCCTCCCCTTACTAATTGGGCTCTGAGGCAGCTGCTGCTCCTTTCTACAGACAACAACCGACTACGTCGTGTATCCTCCCGGGGTCGGAGGGGTGGGGGGGGGGAGCACGGGGAGGGGGGGGGTTGTGTGTGGGGTGGGGGCACGTGGAGGTGGGGGGGGGGGGTGCTGGGGGGGGGGGTCGTTTATCACCTCGCTCTGTGCCGCTCTCGCTCGGTCGCGAGATTTTATTGCGATCGGCGGTTAAACGAAGAGCGAGGGGAGAGGGGGGGGTGCGGAGAGTGGGGGGGGGGGGCGGAGAGGGTGGAGAGTGGGGGGGGGGAGAGTGGAGAGAGAGGTAATATTAGGGGCAGAGGGATTGGGGAGAAAGAGGGGAGAGAAGAGAGCGGAGGGGAAGAGGGGAGAGATATGGATGGGACGGAGGGGAGAGCGGGCGTGGAGATGGGAGGCAGGAGAACGTGCGGGACAGAAGAGAAAGAGAGAAATGGGGAGAGGAAAGGGGAGATTGGGGGCGGGGGGTAGAGTGCGGAGAGAGACAGAAGGGAGAGATGGATGAGAGGCGGGATATCGGGAGAGATAATGCAGAGATCAAGGGGAGTGAGGGATTTCCCATCGTCGTCATTATCTCTCTCTCTGCAACTCTTTCCCGGAATCTGTAAATCTCTGGCCGTCATCGTCTCGGTCGCCGTGGCTCAGTTCATCTTTCTCTCTCCCTCCCCCTCCTCCTCCTCCTCTCTCTCCCTTCTCAATCCTCCGTCCTTTTTTTACGATCAGTGGAAACAAGAAGATGCTCGGTGTAGTCGGCACTTTGCTTCGTTCATCATTTCGTAATTTTTTTTAAAGTAATAACTTGGCTTTATGTAAACCCCCACCTCTCGCTCACTCTCTCGCTCACTCTCTCGCTCTCTCTCGTTCTGCACGCCGGCCTTCAAGGAGCAGTGGGCGATGGAGGAGGCCGTGTGCTCGGTGGCAGATGACGGGGAGCTCTGCATGCTGATATGAGTTACCCGTCGGAGGCCGTCGGACTGCGAGAAGGGCGGCGTGCAGAACGAGAGAGAGCGAGAGGTGGGGGTTTACATAAAGCAAAGTTATTACTTAAAAAAAAAATACGAAATGATGAACGAAGCAAAGTGCCG
>NC_136310.1:9091237-9142004 GCF_964198595.1 Lampetra fluviatilis
TGGGTGCGTGAGTGAATGAGTGATTGAGTGAGTGGATGAGTGGGTGGGTGGGTGAGTGAGTGAGTGGGAGGGTGGGTGAGTGGGTGGGAAGGTGGGTGAGTGGGTGGGTGAGTGAGTTGGTGGGTGAGTTGGTGAGTGAGTGGGTGGGTGAGTGGGTGAGTGAGTGGGTGCGTGAGTGAATGAGTGATTGAGTGAGTGGGTGAGTGGGTGGGTGTTTCGGTGGATGCGTGAGTAAGTGGTTGGTTAGGTGGGTGGGTGTTTGGTGAGGTGAGTCGATAGGTGCGTAGTTAGATGAGTGTGAGTGGGTGGGTGGGTCTGTCAGTGAGTAGGTGAGTTGAGTGGTGAGATGGGACGATGGGAGGGGACTCAACAGAGAGGCGAGAGGCACAAGGGGCTGTCCGTGGTGCTGAAGTGCCGTGACGTCATCAAGACCAACGCAGCTTGCGCGCGATCACCGCTCGGCGTGTTACACCCGGGGAACGCCTCACCGAGTCTCAAGACTCTTATCAAGAGGGTCCTGCCAAGGTCTCACCGAGTCTCAAGACTTCTTATCAAGAGGGTCCTGCCAACGTCTCACCGAGTCTCAAGACTTCTTATCAAGAGGGTCCTGCCAACGTCTCACCAAGTCTCAAGACTTCTTATCAAGAGGGTCCTGCCAAGGTCTCACCGAGTCTCAAGACTTCTTATCAAGAGGGTCCTGCCAACGTCTCACCGAGTCTCAAGACTCTTTGCCAAGAGGGTCCTGCCAACGTCTCACCGAGTCTCAAGACTTCTTATCAAGAGGGTCCTGCCAACGTCTCACCAAGTCTCAAGACTTCTTATCAAGAGGGTCCTGCCAACGTCTCACCGAGTCTCAAGACTTCTTATCAAGAGGGTCCTGCCAACGTCTCACCGAGTCTCAAGACTTCTTATCAAGAGGGTCCTGCCAACGTCTCACCGAGTCTCAAGACTCTTATCAAGAGGGTCCTGCCAAGGTCTCACCGAGTGTAAAGACTCTTTATCAAGAGGGTCTTGCCAACGTCTCACCGAGTCTCAAGACTCTTTATCAAGAGAGTCCTGCCAACGTCTCACCGAGTCTCAAGACTCTTTATCAAGAGGGTCCTGCCAACGTCTCACCGAGTCTCAAGACTCTTTATCAAGAGGGTCCTGCCAAGGTCTCACCGAGTCTCAAGACTCTTTGCCAAGAGGGTCCTGCCAAGGTCTTGCCGAGTCTCAAGACTCTTTATCAAGAGGGTCCTGCCAACTTTTCCTTGTAGGAGGGGCAATCGTTGCTGCTGATGCGTGATTCCAACAGAGTCCCATGCAGGGGATTTGCCAATAGCAGCTCCATTGAACTGTTATTTTTTTGTAGCTATGGGGAGGAGGAAAACGGACAAGCCGGAGCAAACCCAAGCAGAGCAGGGAGAGACAGAACACACACACACAGACTCCTCTCAAAGAGAGGGAGAGAACACACACACATACTCCACTAAGAGAGAGAGAGAGACAGAACACACACACATACTCCACTAAGAGAGGGAGAGAGACAACACACACACACATACTCCACTCAGAGAGACATAGAGAGACAGAACACACACACACACAGACTCCTCTCAAAGAGTGGGAGAGAACACACACAGACTCCACTCAGAGACTTTTAAACAACTTTTATTGCCGCCAGCAGCAACAGCACTGGAGGTGATTCTGATACGAAATACACAAAGTCACCAGCAAACAAATAACAAACACTATAAATCCACGCGCTGTGGCGCTAAAAGCACCGCGCACAACACGAAATAAAAGTCACGTGGTGGTGGTGGTGATCATCGCGCACGCCACGGTGACGAGCGAGCGCTTCAGAAGGTGAACACCACGAGGGTGCAGTCCACGCTGGTACAGAGAGGGGCTTGTCCGGCTCCCCAGCGTTCGAAGAAGACGTGCACATCACCGACATGTGTGTGGTACATGGCGTGCTCCAGCCGGAGCCGCGCCTTGAGCAGGCCCCTGAACACTGGAAGCACAGAGCAGCCGTCAGTGTCACCTTCCAGCATCTTTTTCCTCGACCTGTACACCGCCATGTTCGCCTGAGCACAGGCGAAGTTGGCGAGGTCATGGCGCTTGTTAGCCAGGTAAGGCACCACCCCATATACGAAGCTGCTGTTGTAGAAGGGCACCCCCAGTTTCCTGAAGATGTCCCCCAAAAGGCGGAACATTGGTTTGAGGCGCTGGCAGCGTAAGTACTGGTGGGGAAGATCCTCCCTGGCACCGCAGCATATGCACACGTCTTCTTGTTTCTTTCGGTAAAGTCACGTAGAATGGAAATAATAAAATAATAAACATAAAACATAATAAAATAATTCTCACGACGTTTTGGCCACAACGCAAGCAGCCGTCCTCAGGTGAAGACCAGGTCTGTCGGGGAGACAGCGTCTTTACCTGAGGACGGCTGCTTGCGTTGTGGCCGAAACGTCGTGAGAATTATTTTATTATGTTTTATGTTTATTATTTCCCTTCTACGTGACTTTACCGAAAGAACCAAGAAGATGAATCCCTGCAGTCACGAAAGCTTTAAATCGAAAAATGCACAAGTCTGTTACCCCTGGCGAAATTCGGTTGAGCCACACGGCCGATGGCAACGTGCAGTGTGCCAACCTCCACTGGAGGTCACCGAAGCGTTTGGCTACAGGGGGAGACTGGTCCTCAGAAAGAGAGAGAGAGAGGCTTCCGAGTCGAGGATCGAACCCAGGCGCTGCCTTTTGCTGTCAGATCCAAGTGTCACCACTGCACTTCGACCGTGACGGTGGTGGCGAGCTGCTGCTTGGGTAACGGTGGTGGTGATGTTGGTGGTGGTGGTGGTCGTGGTGAAGTTGGTGGTGGTGATGATGATGTTGGTGAAGGTGGTGGTCGTGGTGAAGGTGGTGGTGGTGAATGTAGTGATGGTGGCGGTGGTCAATGTAGTGGTGGTGAAGGCGGTGGAGAAGGTGGTGGTGGTGGTGGTGGTGGTGAAGCTGGTGGTGACTGCAGAGCTGATGATGGTAATATTGGTGGCGATGCTGATCGCGGTGGCGGTGGTGTTGGCCACCCACCCCCTCGTGTGCAGTTCCGGCCTTCATAGGTGCTCGCTAACAGCACTTGCCCATGCAGTCTGTTAAGTCTACAAGTCTTTGTAGTGGCGGTGGTGGTGGTGGTGATCGTGACACGCTACTCAGACCTTAATAGACAATCGCAAACAGCATGGGCCCCTGCGCGCTGTCACTGTGGGTGGTGAGAGTTGGGGGGGGGGGTAGCGGGTAGGGGTGGGGGGTGGTGAAGTGATCGTTAGAACCGCGGAGATAATAAACACAGCGTTACCACCATCAGCAACAGCAATAACAGCTCCATGCCTTGAGCAACGAATAACGACGCCCCCCCTCCCACGTTACGCTCCCCCCCCCCCTCCTGACCCCCCCATGCCCCCATACCCCCCACCACCCACCCACCCAACTCCCCCCCCCACCCCCGTTCGCCTTGAGCGACGGTTTCAGATGCAGCGGAAAATGAAGCGAACTGAGGGGCGTGACGGGGGCCTGGGGGGAGGGGGGCGAGGGGGGGGGAGGCGGGAGCGGAGGGGGAGGAAGGAACTGGGGGGAGGGAGGGAAGGGGAGGGAGGGGAGGGGAGGGAGGCGAGAGGGAGGCGAGGGGGAATGAGGGGGGGAGGATGGGGATTGAGAGAGGCAGGAAGAGGGAGGTGAGGGACATGGGGCTTGGGGAGGGAGGTGGGTGTCGAACTCAAATATCGTTGGACCCTGTAGGAGAGACTCGGCCCCATCACAGGAATGAGGAATGTTACCCCACCCGCTCCTAGGCGGGTGCGCAATGCGAGCACGTGACCGTGAGCACGTGTCAGCCACACACGCGTGTGGACTAAATAGGTGCCACTCGCTAGCAGCACTTTCCCCAACAGTCTGTTAATGCGGGACGATGATCTTTTTTGGCGTCATCTGGTCCAACCCATGTGAGACTAGGCTCTAAGGAAGCTGTCTCGGGTGTGGACCAATCAACTTCAAGGACAGTGCACATTATCAAAGTTATGTATTTTGTTTGCATTATGACTGCAGGTATTGTGGTATATGCAAACATGACTCCTTGTAAAAAAAAGGTGTCAGTTTTGTTGCCAGATGGAAGGGTAAAAATACAATTATCATATGTTCACTGGCAAATGAGGTTCCAATGGTGACGATGATCTTTGTTTTGGTGAATTTTACCTGAACCGGTCCTCGGTGCTGTTAGCGAACACCAACGAAGGCCGGCACATGAGGGGATGGATGGCCGTCACAACGCCTTTGTCTCCCCGTGTGTGGCGATGTTGAAACAGCCCCAGGCACTTGTTGTTTTTAGGCTGAGTCAACATAGGGGAGTCCCAGGACCCGCTTCAGATATTCATCACTGGCGTGAGCGGGAATCAAACTCGGGTCGCCGAGTTGGCAGCAATCCCCACGCACACGCTCCAAAGGCGTCCACACAGGTGCGTGCACACCGACACGCGTACATGCACACGCACTCCGCCATTCGCCACTAAGTGGCGGTGACGTCACCACGGCGCTTGTGCCAGGCTATGTGCACGCTGAGGCCACGTGAAGTGTCGAACGCCCGCTGGCAGGAGGTCACGGGGCAGACCCAGGTGCCGCGGGTCGACTGACTGAGATGAGTGGCTGATGCACCACCTGTGCCCCCTACTGTGCCAACTTGCTGTGCTTTATCCACAAGGCGCTCCGCTCGTTGTTATGAGCGTCACTCCTCTGCCCTTCATTGTTGTTGGAGGGCGACTGCCTCCAACTGCCCAGTAGCGCCCTTCACGAGCCTCCTTCACAGAGGCCGATCTTGACACCGCTGGTACCAGTCATTGGCAAGTCCACTCAGCTCCACGTCCTCTTGTACCCCATCACTCCATCTCCCCTTTAGCCCGTGCCACGGCCGTCTAGCCCCCTCTATCCGGCCGAACAAAAGCTTTTTAAGCAAGCGGTAGTTGGGCATGCGGGCTACATGACCCAGCAAACGCAGCCTTGCCTACGAAAGGAGCTCACCGATGGGACTTTGTCCAGATCTTTCAAGGATTTGTGAGCTCCTCACACAATCCAGCCTGGTTAACTCCAGGAGGGATCGTAGGCAGGCCAGCCTAAATGTTTCTAACCAGCGAAGATGTTCCATTTAGGGGGTCCACGTTTCGCAAGCATAGAGAAGGGAGGGAATAGCTGGCCGAGAAGACTCAAATCGTCGTGTCGAGCGAAAAACCAGGGAGCTTCCACACAGGGTTACGCAGCCGATGAAAAGATAATGCTGCTCGACTGATTCGGAGTGGGACCTCTGCTGTCAAATCAGAGATGGTCATGAGCACACTGCCCAGGTTTGGGAAACTCTCCACTCTCTCCACAACTGCCCTATCACCAATTGGGAGTTGTGGGGGTGGAGTGTTTGATGGTACAACATACCCAAGCAGGTGCTTAGTTTTGGAGGGGCTGACGATAAGGCCCCACCTCTTGGTGGCAAGCTCCAGGTTCAGCAGCAGCGCCTCCAACTCCTCTTCTGAGTGAGCAGCAATTACCAGATCATCGGCATACATTACATGGTTGAGCAATAGGAAACTTCCCTTGACTGCACCCAGGCATCAATCAGCCTCCCATTGTATCTGTACCGGATATAAATCCTTCAGTACAGCCATCGAAGGCTTCATGATCTACGTGGTCAAAATAGATGTTAAATAATGTGGGAGCCAGAGGACATCCCTCTCGTACCCCAAGGTGAACAGGGAATGGCTCCGACTCCCGGTCACGTTTTATCCGGGCCCGCTCACCATCATAAAGGTCCTTAATGATTGTGAGCAGAGAATCCAGAACAACCCAGAGCCCAGGCCTACTGATGGTATCATAGGCATTGACCAGGTCAATAAAGCAGAGATGTAGGTCTTGCTGGAATTACCGACACCTCTGCTGTTGCAGACGGAGAGAAACTATGGCATCTGTGCAGGACCGCCTTTTCCTGAAACCACATTGGGGCTTGGCAAGCCTCTCCTCAACGTCACTGGTAAGGCGATCTTGAATAATCCTTGCAAGGACCTTTCCCGGCACACTGAGGAGTGAGATGCTCCTGTCGTTGTTGCAGTCTGTGCAATCCCCCTTCTTAAATAGGGGGGCCACCAGGGCTTCCTTCCAATCCTGTGGAACCCATCCAGTGGTCCAGACTGTTATTATGATGTAATGTAGGGCAGTCTGTGCACAAACGCCACCCTCCCTCAGGAGATCATCTCTGCCCGGTGCCTTTACTGGTCTCAAACTCTGGATCACATTCAGTACTTCCTCAACAGATAGCACCTCAGCCAGCCACTCAAGGGGTGACTACTTCTTCAAATATTTGAGGCACGGCAGCCTCAGCAGGGTCATCTGCACTTTGCCCCATGATGTTTTTCAGGCTGAGGGATTTCCCCTCCCCCAAGACCTCACAGAAATGCTCAGCAAATCTGCAAACCTGTTCCTGGGGGTCGGAGATTGGATCACCATTCTTTTCCCTAATTACGATGATAGGTGTGGCGCTGCAAGTTACTTTTTTTATAGAATTAAAGAGTTATTTGTGATCGCGGGCCACTAAGGCAGATTCCGTTTCCTCAGCAACCTGTGACCACCACCCATCCTTGCAGCGTGCCACGGCTCTCCGAACCTCCGAGCGAAGGCTGCGGTAAGCCTCCTCATTCTTTGATGTGGGATGTTGTAGACGGTGAGAGTGGGCCTGTCGCTTTTTCTCCACCAGCCTAAACACCTCCTTTGTTAGCCAGGGTCTCTGGGGAGGTCTGGACATGTACCAAAGGCAGCCATTGCAGCTGCATGAGCCACAGTCTTAAACCGCACCCATTTCCTCTCGACATTAGGAGGAGTGGGGGACGATGCCAACCCCAGCTGCAAGCAATGATAAATTCTCGCTTGCAACTTTCATCAGCTAGCTGAGACCATGCCACTATGGGTTTGAATGGGGTCCTGGGTGTACGCCCACCACCGGAGTGAAAGAATGGCAAGCGGATCTTACAGATGACAAGTCGATAGTCAGTGGGCAGATCAGCTCCACGGTAGGTCCTGGTGTCAAGAACATGGAACGGCATCCGCTGTTTCGTTACTATATAGTCCAGCAAATGTTCTTGCTTGGACCCAGCATGAAGTTGTGTGGATGAGCCGATGTCGGAACAGCGTGTTGGTAATTACAATCCCATGGGCTGCACAAAAGTCTAGCAGCCTAATGCTGTTGTTATTGATCTGGCCCATGCCTTCAAATAACTCCAGACCAGGTGCCAGCATCATGACCAACTCGGGCATTGAAGTCACCCAACAAGATGACTCTATCCCGAGTGGCCACTTTAGCCAGCACCTGTGACAGGAGGTCATAGAAGGCATCTGACTCATCGGCTTTGCCTGCATCCCTCCACAGATGTTCGTCTTCGGTGGGGGCATAAGTAACCACGACCACCACTCCTCGCCTCCGGTTGATGGGAAGGCAAGCCCAAAGTAGCCTGGGGCTTACACCGGACCTCCTGAATACCAGATATCCAGGTGGTACCGGTCCAGCTCCCGACAGAGGAGTGGCAGCCTCTCCTCCACAGTGAGCATTCTAACTTTCCACATGGCCACCTGCAGTGGCTTTGTGCTGCTTCTGGAGGAACCCCGAGGGTAAAGATTCAGTCTCCTGGCTCCGCCAAATGTGGTTTGGCCAGGAGATGTCATAGACGCCTCTCCCCCATGGGCCTCCGGCACAAGTTCCCTTTAATATTGTTTTCATGGTATAGTGGTAATTTATTTGAATGTGGAGGGGTTACCAGCCCCTTGCACCCGTCCAGAGCCCCATTTGGCCGCTGTGGTGGCTACAAACACCATGAGGGTAATGGCCAATCGAAATTGGCCCTCCCCCCACGGCACTGCTCACCACAGCGTTACCATCGGCCACCAACGAGGAGGTAGGGGGTTGTTTTGCCAACACGCGTATACAACAACCGCCATTCGCCACTAAGTGGCGGTGACGTCACCACGACGCTTGTGCCAGGCCATACACACGTACACACACACGCACACACACACACACACGCACACACCAACGCACGCACACACCGACATGCGCACACACACACACCGACACGCATACACACACGCACGCACTCACTGACACGCGCACACACAGACACGTACACACACACACCGACACGCATACACACACACACGCATACACACACGTACACACACGTACGCACATACCTATAGGCGAACACACACACACACCCACGCATACACCGACACGCACATGGATACGTACACACACCCCGACACACGTACACACACGCACGCACACACCCACACGCGTACACACACGTACGCACATACCTATAGGCGAACACACACCCACGCATACACCGACACGCACATGGAAACGTACACACACACCGACACACGTACACACATGCACACACACACACACACCGAGACGCGTAATCCTAAATAGGTGCTCGCGGACATGACTTGAGGGGAGCTACGCGTGGGTAAGTGGGTCACGTGCCCGGGGGTAGTCATGAATGACGGTGGGGGTGAGGGGTGGGGGTGAGGGGTGGGGGTGAGGGGTGGGCCCCCCCCCGGTGTGTGCCCCCCCCCCCACCCCCTCCCCTCGCCCCCCCCCCAAGGGAGATGAGAGCCCCAGCGAAGTAGAATGTAGGAGCCGTGTTTGAAGTTTATTTCAAATCGGAAATGAAAACGATTCTCTTGCCAGGAAGGAGGGAGGGCTGTGCTGGGTGGGGGGGGGGCTATAGTGGGGGGTGGTGGGAATCACCGCCCCCACCCCCTAGTCCCCGCGTTACATTTATAGATTTGTGCGTTGCGTTTCTTGTGTTTGTGCATTGTGTGTGCTGTGCATTGTGTGTGTCCTGTGTTTTGTGTGTGTTGTGTGTGCACTGTGTGTGTGTTTTTGTGTGTGTGTGTTGTGCATTGTGTGTGTCCTGTGTTTTGTGTGTGTTGTGTGTGCACTGTGTGTGTGTGTTTTTGTGTGTGTGTTGTGTGCTGTGCATTGTATGTTGTGCTGTGCATGTGTTTGTGCATGCTGTGTGTGCTGTGTGTGTGTGTTGTGTTTGTGTTGTGTGTGTGTGTTTTGTGTATTGTGTGTGCGTTGTGTGTGTGTGGGCTGTATGTAATGTGTGTGTACGTTGTGTGTGTGCTATGTGTGTTGTGTGGGTTGTGTGTGGGTTGTGTGTGTTGTGTGTGTGTTATGTGTGTGTGTTGTGTGTTGTGTTGTGTGTGTTGTATGTATGTTGTGTGTGTTGTGCGTGTGTATGTGTGTTGTATGTGTGTTGTGTGTGTGTTGTATGTGTTGTGTGTGTTGTGTGTGTTGTGTGTGTGTTATGTGTGCGTGTTGTGTGTTGTATGTGTATTGTGTGTGTGTTGTGTGTGTTGTGCGTTGTATTGATTCCAACGACGACCGCGGCATCTCCCTCCTCGGTGTGCCGCAGTGCTTTCAGATCGGGGCGGTCCTCACAGACACCAAATTGTCTGTCCGTCTGCCACAGCAGAGGTGGAGGGAATTCCAACACGACCTACATCTCTGCTTTATTGACCTGGTCAAGGCCTATGCTACCACCAGTAGGCCAGCGCTCTGGGTTGTTCTTCGTGCTTTCGGGGTCCTTGTCTCTCTGCTCACGATCACTGAGGACCTTCATGATGGTGGGCAGGCCCCGGTAATGCTAAGTCGACGGGAGTCAGAGCCCTGTTCACCTTGGGCGCGACAGGGATGTCCTCAGGCTCCCACATTATTTAACATCTTTTTTCACCAACTATGTTACAGGGACGTGCGGTCAGGGGAGGCAGGGGAGGCACAGCCTCACCCATCATACTCTAGTGGAAATAGCTGCTACGAAAAGTAAAAAAAAAGAATCAAATAAAATAAATATAAGAATTTTCCACTGATCTGTTATTAATGTAATTTCTTTACGATTCCAATCATTTGTATAGTCAAAATCGCCAAATTTTGCGGAGCTCCGCTGCATATACAAGAAGAGACGAGAGGTGAGGCAGCGACGAGCTCAGCCTCCCCTCTGATTGCGCAACCCCTCAGTAACTGGATGGAGCGCGGGCAATAAGCGCATGCCTGTTACTATCTCTCAGTATGTCACCAATGTAATGTTCGTAGACCCCTTCATTTCATGTCCTCGCCTTCCATACTCCAGGTAATATGTATGTGTATAAATATATTTAGGCTCGCTGGTCTCGTCATGAAACTGCAATGAAAAAGCACCAGGGGAGGCAGCTATCACATCTGCCTCACTGAGGGGGACGTGTCTAACACGCCCCCCTCGGTGAGGCCACGCCCTCTGTGAGGCCACGCCCCCCTCGGTGAGGACACGCCCCCCTCCTCAGTGTGTGAATCTGGCTCTGACACTTGCCAGTGCCTCCCCAGCCATTGACCTCACCACGCGTCACTGCCATGTGATGTATGCTGACGATCTGGCGGTTGCTGCTTACTCTGAGAAGGAGTTGGAGGGGCTGTGCTGCTGAACTTGTAGCGTGCCAGTTAAGAGGTGGAGGCCTTACCTGAGCAGTGCGCGTATCACCAACTTCGGTTTGGCAAGCAGAGGCCTCACTCTGAATCAGTCGAGCGGCATTATATTTCTATCGCTGCTGTGTGGAAGCTACCTGGCCTGTCGCACCAAACGAAGCTCCGGGTCTTCTCGGCCACAGTTATGCCCTCACTTCTGTGTGTGTGTGCGAAACGTGGAACCCTCTGAAAGAACATCCGCGCCAGGTTTGAAACATTCATGTTGGCCTGCTTACGATCCATCCTTGGTTTAATCAGACCGGATTATAATCTGAGGAGCTCACAGATCCTTGAGAGATCTGGACACAGTCCCATCAGTGAACTCCTCCGACAGGCGAGGATGCGTTGGCTGGGTCATGTAGCCCACATGCCCAGCCACCGCATGCCCAATCGTCTTCTGAGAGGGCTAAACGGGCTCGATACGGGCTGCAGAAGAGATAGACTGATGCGGTACAGGATATGGAGCTGAGTGGACTTGCCGAAAACTGATACCAGCGGTGTCAATATCGGCCTCTGTGGAGAAGGCTCGTGAAGGACGCTACTGGGCAGTTGGAGGCAGTCGCCCACCAGCCACAACAGAGTGCGGAGGAGCGACGCTCACAACAACCAGCAGAGCGCCGGGTGGCTAAAACACAACAAGAGCCGTGGTGATGTCACCACCTCTTGTATTGTGTGTGTGTACTTTGTGGTGTGTGTGTATGTATAGTGTGGTGTATTGTGTGCATTGTGTGTATTGTGTTGTATTGCGTGTCTGTTGCGTGGTGTGTGTTTTGTGTGTATGTATTGTATGGTGTGTGTGTGTGGTGTGTATTGTGTGTGTATTGTGTGTATTGGATGGTGTATTGTGTGTGTATTGTGTGTATTGTGTGGTGTGTGTGTATTGTGTGTGGTGTGTATTGTGTGGTTTGTGTATATTGTGTGTGCATTGTGTGTGTATTGTGTGTATTGTGTGGTGTGTGTATTGTGTTTGTGTGCATTGTGTGTGTGTGTATATATATATATATAGTGTGTGTATTGTCTGTGTATTGTGTTATTTTATGACTTGCCTGGCTGATGCATTTTTTATTTTTAGGGGAGTAAAAAAAAACGAATCTGCATTCTTCAAAGTGAACGCTTCCTACGCGAGGCGCTTTCATCTGCGTGGAACGTAGCCCCCGGGAATGGAGATGGGGGGGAGCAAGCGGTGGGAGCAGAGCGCAGAGTTGGAGGGAGCAGAATATGGGGGGCCACTAGTCGGGAATGGTTGTGGGTGGCAGGGAAAGAGGGAGGGAGATATGGAGCCGGTCATATTCATCTTTGAAAAGACCGGTCGAGTGTGATGATGATGATGTTTACGCTGCTGCTGATAATGATGTATACACTGCTGATGACGATGATGAAGTTTCCACTGCTGATGACGATGATGACGTTTCCATTGCTGATGATGATGATCATGTTTACACTGCTGGTGTTTATGAATAATGATGATGATGGTGGTTCGTTATAACAGTGATGAATACGATGGTGCTGCTGCTGCTGTTGCCGAGATGATGATGATGATGGTGCTGCTAATTCCGATGGCGCTGCTGATGCTGCTGCTGCTGTTGCCGAGATGATGATGATGCTACTGATGCCGATGGTGCTGCTGCTGATGATGCTGCCGAGATGATGGTGATGATGGTGCTGCTAATGCCGATGGCGCTGCTGCTGCTGCTGATGCTACTGCTGAGATGATGATGCTATACTGAGCGCACGTTGTTCCCCGCTCGCTCCACTCTCCCCGCTCCCCTGCTTTTGTATTCATCTGCACATTCAATTATTCACACGCGCTTGTGTGTGTGTGTTTATCTACGCGCGTGCGTGTATGTTTGAATGCGGGAGCGGTCGTGTAGCGGTTAGCGCTGCGAACCCGGCGATCCGAGTTCGGATTGCCGCTCTCGGCCACCAACGCTGGTGACGATTTCTCTGAAACGGTCCCTGGACCCTCCCCTAGGTCGACTCGGCCTCAAGTGAGTATCTGGCGCTGTGTGTAAACATCGCCAAATCGGGAGACAAAGGCGGTCCGGGGCGTGGTTGCTGGCCACCCACCCCCTCGTGCGCCGTGCCGGGCTTCATAGGCGCTGCACGCTCACGGCACTTGCCCCAATAGTTTATTGAGGCTTTAAGGGGCATCTTGGTATTTGTTTCGTGAGGGTCCCGAGTATTCACAATGAGCGAACCCGTGGAACATCGTCCATTGGGGTGCTGCACAGAGCGACCCAGAGCCCCGGGTAGGCGATGACATCTGTTGACTCGTTCTTTCGCTCATTCATTTTGCCCGCCGACACTGCTCAGCCACTCGCGCCCTCATTCATTCGCTCACTCACTCGTTCACTCATTGATTAGCCAGCCGACTCACTCGGCCTCTCGCCCCCCCCCTTAATTCACTCACTCGTGCGCTCTTTCACGAGCCCGTCGACTCACTCAGCCTCTCACGCCTTCATTCAGCCACTCACCCGTTCACATAGTTACTGGGTGGTTGGTGGGGCGGTGGCGCTATGGTTAGCGCGCTGCGCTACGAACCTGGCAACGCGGATTCGATTCCCGCCCACGGCAAACACCGGTGTCGATTATCTGAACCGGTCTTGGGACTCCCCCTAGGTCGACTCAGCCTCAAATGAATACCTGGTGTGAGACAAAGGCGGCCGGGCGTGGTGCTGGCACACTCACCTCCTCGTGTGCCGTGCCGGCCTTCATAGGTGCTCGCTGAAGGCACTTGCCCCAACAGTCTGTTAAGGCTATACGGGAGCTCTTTGTCTTTGTTCTGTCGGAGGGTGTGTGTGTTCTGTACAGGCCTGTGTGTGTGTGTGTGTGTTCTGTACGAGTTTGTAAGCCTCAATTAAGTACCTGGTGTAATGTGTGAACATCGCCACTGGAGAGACGAAGGCGGTCGGGCGTGGTGCTGGCCACCCGCCCCCCTCGTGTACTGTGCCGGCCTTCATCGGTCCTCACCAACACCACGTGGCCCCAACAGTCTGTTAAGGCTATACGGGGAATCTCATTATTTATGTGTGTGTGTGAGTGCACGTGCCTGTTTATTTGTTCACAATGAGTAATCTCAGCAATTATTGCACAAATTTACCGGGTCTCCTGCACAGTCAGAGCTTAATAATTCCCATTGCCCTCCTACGTCGCCTGATTATTACCGCGCCTAAATCACCACCACCATCATCAGCAGCAGCAGCACCAGCAGCAGCAGCAGCACCACCATCAGCAACAGCAGAATAATTATGAGCATCATCATCATCATCCTTGCGTCTGTGTCCACGTGTGTACGTGTGAGTGCGCGTGGGGAGAGGTAGTCTAGCGGTTAGCGCGCTGCGCTACGAACCCGGGCTCGATTCCTGCTCGCGGCCAACATTATTTGGCATGTATTTTTGACAGCCATGCTATGTATGCTGACGATCCGGTGATTGCTGCTTACTCTGAGAAGGAGTTTGCTGCTGAACCTGGAGCGTACCACTCAAGAGGCCTTGCCATCAGCCCCACCAAAGCGAGACACCTGCCTGGGTATTTTGTGCCATCAACCACTCCACTTACCTCAACTATAGGGGGGTGTCCACCCCCCTTTAACTCCCCATGACTTAAGTGGAGGGGAACCCAGTGCCATGTACCCAGGCAGTGAGGTTTGGCAGCAGAGGTCTCACTCCGAATCAGTCGAGCGGCATTATATTGTGATCGGCTAGGTAATGCTGCGTGGAAGCGACCTGATCTGTCGCTCCACACGAAGCTTCGGGTCTTCTCGGCCACGGTCATGCTCTCAGATTTAAATGAACATCTGGGCCGGTTTGAAACGTTCAGGCTGGCATGACTATGATCCTTCCTGGGTTTAATCAGGCTGCATTGTGTGAGGAGCTCACATATCATTGAGAGATCTGGACAAAGTCCCATCAGCGAGAACAAGGCTGCGCTGGGTCACGTAGCCCGCATGACCAGCCACCGCACGCTGCCCAATCAGCTTCTGTTCGGCCGGAGAGAGGGGGCTAAACGGGCACAACACAGGCTAGAAAAGAGGTGGACTGATGCGGTACAGGAGGCTGTGGAGCTGTGGACTTGCCGAAGACTGGTAACAGCAGTGTCAAGATCGGCCTCTGTGGAGGAGGAGGCTCGTGAAAGGACAAATATCCGAACTAGTACCGGGCCTCCTCTAGGTCCACCCAGCCTTAAAAAGAGCATCCGGTGCGATGCGATAATCAGCAACGGGGGGAAACAATGGGGTCCGGCCTAGCGCTGGCAACACCACCTCATCGTGTCGCGTATTGGCCATCGTAGGCGCTCGCTAACAGCACTTGCCACAGCAGCGTGTTGGTCTCTACTGGGCGGGGGTGGGGTGGTGGGGGGTCTTTGTCTGTGCTGTGTGAGAGCGAGCACGTGCGCGCGAGGCTGCTGCTGCTGCTGCCCGTCCTCACGGCCAATGCGTCACGTTTATCGCAGCCGAAGCGGCCCCGAGTACATTAGGCACGTGGGGGGAGATGGGGGTGGGGGTGGATAGCATTGGAGGGGCGGTGGTGGGTGGAGAATGGAGAGAGGGGAGGGGTGAAGATAGAGGGGGGGGGGAGAGGCAGAGTTGAGGGGTGGAGGAGGGGAGGGAGGGGAGGGAGAGGGAATGAATGAGACGGGAAGAGGAGCGAGCAAGAGAAAGTGAATGAGAGAGGAGAGAGGGAGGGAGTGGGTGGCGCAGGGGGGAGGGTAGAGATTTGGGGAGGTGGCGGTCGGGGGAGAGAGAGAGGGGAGAGGGCGGAGGCGCAGAGAGAGGCTGGGTGAGATGGTGATTGGATGTCATTGTCCTTCATCACACACCATCGCACCCCATCACATACCATCACACACCATCACACACCATCATTACACGCACACAAACATTCACACCCCATCACACACGCACACAATCACACTCCATCACACACACACACAGAATCACACCCCATCACACAAAAAGCCAAAGATCCCCTGTATAGCCTCAACAGACTGTTGGGGCAAGTGCTGTTTGCGAGTAGCACCCGTAAGGGCCGGAACGATTCACGTAGGCGGCTAGAACCACGCCCGGCCGCCTTTGTCTCCCCCGCTGGCGATGTTTACGACACAGCGCACCCATTTACAGTACTTGTTTGAGGCCGAGTCGACCTAGACGGTCGCCAGCGCACAAGCGCTGGCGCGGCGCCTCGAGTGAGGGATGCGCCCCTGGATCGACGTTCCCTCCTCACACCCACGGGGAAGAGTGACTCCGCCACCCCACGAAGACCTGTTAAGAACCACTGCTCTATGGCAAATCGTTTCGTCTTTTGACCGTGGCGCAGTTTCGCTGTTTCCGTGGCTCTGATTTCCCCTCGTTTCTCTCCTCGCCCGCGACGGCTCGCAGGCTGGAGGAGGCCCGTCAACCCCAAAAAGGTCGAGGCCAGCATAAGCTGCTGCAAGCCTCCAAAGACAAAGATGCCCCGTGTAGCCTGCAACAGACTGTCGGAGAGCAAGTGCTGTCAGCGAGCGAGCGGCGCCTGTGGAGGCCGTCACGGGGACGTGACGATGAGTCAACCGCGGTCGAACAGCAGCGCCACACGCGCCCTGCGAGCCTTCGTCTCACGTGGCGAGCCAAGTGCGCGCGCGGCAGCGTGGAGGCGAAGGTTTCTCAACAGCTCCTCGATAATGACGTTGAGTGGGGCTACAGAGGGGCAGTGGGAGGGTGGGGTAGAGCTGGAGGGAGGGAGGGTGGGAGGGGAGGGGGTATTTTGCTCTATGGACCATGCGTGTGTTGTGGCCCCGAGTAAGCCAGCGCGTACAGATATGACCGTTGCGAGCTTCACTGGAATCATTGGCCATACTTCACCACGCGGGTCGGTGCGCGTTAGTGTAGGATTCAGATGCATCGGACCGTGGGACTATGGGACCGTGGAACTGTAGGGGGTTCGTAGGACCGTGGGACTGTGGGACCGTGGAACTGTAGGGGGTTCGTAGGGCCGTGGGACCGTGGGAGTCGCAATCAAATGACTCTAGCCCATGCGAGCATGGGGCGGCGAGCATTGAACCCACTCGTGGAAATTACACGTTCCTGTGGCAGGAGCGGGAGACGGCCACCACAGTTGACCTCGTGTTCGCTTTGTTGACATCGTAAATATGCTGCTGGAGGAGGAGGGGGGGGGGGAGGAGGAGGAGGAGGGAGGGGGGAGGGAAAGGAGGAGGTTCGTGAGAGAATCGTGGTTCGGGTCACATTTATAATTGGGGCGATTGACAAACTGTGGACCGTGGAGAGAAGAGTGGGGAGGGGAGGGGAGGTGGGGAAGGAGGTGGTGGTGGCGGAGGGGGGTCACAGCCCCCCCACAACCCCTCCTCTCCCCGAAATCCCCCCTCACCCCCCACCCACATCGCAATCCCTTGTCCCGGGAGGTCTCACCAGAGCCAATTATGTAAATGAGGCGGTTCGTTGTATTTCAATTGAAGGCGGCGGCTCCGCGTGGCTCGTTCCCGAGTTGCGCGAGACGCGGAGTTGCAGGCAACTGGGGCTCAGTCGCGCACTGGGAGCTCCTCCTCGCTGGGGTCACGGCGCGGGGCGCCGGACAAGCTACACACAGCATCGCAGTAGCAGCAGCAGGAGCATCAGCAGAAACAGCACCATTAGCAGCAGGCGCATCAGCAGCATCGGTAATGTCATCAGCAGCATCAGTAGCATCAGCAACAGCAGCGGTACCATCAGTAGCAACAGCATCATTAGTAGCAGGCGCATCAGCAGCATCGGTAATGTCATCAGCAGCATCAGTAGCATCAGCAACAGCAGCGGTACCATCAGTAGCAACAGCATCATTAGTAGCAGGCGCATCAGCAGCATCGGTAATGTCATCAGCAGCATCAGTAGCATCAGCAACAGCAGCGGTACCATCAGTAGCAACAGCATCATTAGTAGCAGGCGCATCAGCAGCATCGGTAATGTCATCAGCAGCATCAGTAGCATCAGCAACAACAGCTGTATCATCAGTAGCAACAGCATGAGGGTTTGTGTCCAAGACGTGCGTGGGTTCGATGCCTGACTCCGGCGCGTCTCTCTATTTTTTTTAACGATCAGAGGAAACAAGAAGATGCTCGGTGTAGTCGGCACTTTGCTTCGTTCATCATTTCGTTTTTTTTTAATGTTTTGCTTTATGTAACCCCCCCCCCCCCTTTTTAAATGAAAGATTTGACTAAAGATTTCACGCTCTGCTCTCCTTACCCCTTCCCTCTCTCTCTACCCCCCACTCTCTCTCTACCCCCCCTCTCTCCCTACTCCATATCTATGTTGCCCCTATGTTTTCTATGTAATATTTGTAATATTATTATGATTATTATTATTATTTTACGACGACAAGTGCTGCATCTGCACGCAGCCCTTCTCGCAGTCCTACGGCCCCCGACGGGTAGCTCATATCAGCATGCAGAGCTCCCCGTCATCTGCCACCGAGCACACGGCCTCCTCCATCGCCCACTGCTCCTTGAAGGCCGGCACGGCGTGGGTCAGCCGCGTATGGCGGAACTCCAGCCCACACACCCTGGCTCCGACCAGAGCGCGGAAGATGCCCAGGCTGCTGGCCGGACGTTTCCCCTCCACGACCACCTTCCTCGCCCTGTACATGGCGAGCTTGGCGTAGCCGACGAGCACGTTGACCAGCCCCTGAAGATGTTGGGATCCGTCACCCTTCGGGTATCCAAAGATGAGGACCATCGAGGAGAAGTGGAGGCCGAACCTTAGGAGGATTTTTTTCAGCACCTTGAACAGCGAGTCCAGGCTCTTGCACTCCACGTATCGGTGCGTCACCATCTCCACTTTACCGCAGAACCGGCACTCCGGGGACGTGTCGGTGAAGCGCGCCAGGGAGGCGTTGGTGGTGACGGTGCCGTGGGCGATGCTCCAGCTGAGGTCGCCGATGCGGTTGTACGTCGGGCTGGAGTAGAGTTGCCTCCAGCGAGGCCTCTCCAGAGAGATGCAGGGCAGCAGGGCTCTCCTCCAGGCATGGTCCTTGTGGCTCCTCAGGGTGTCCTGTTGGTGACACCGGACCATGTAGGAGTAGAGCACCTTCCTCTTTACATTTGCGAAGGCCACCTCCGGTAGGTTTTCCAGCCGGCACAGGTCGTGATCCGCCTTCGCTTGTCGGCATTAGCGATGCAGCCGCACGACGGAAAGCTCCGGTGGAGGGGGACCGAGAGGGGCCTCGTCATCCCCAACGCCGATGGGAGGCGTTCTCCCCTCTTTGTGGTGTGTGTCCTCTCTCGCTTTGTGGTGTGTGTGTGTCTTCTCTCTCTCCCCCCCTGTTCGGCATGGGTTTCCTGCGGGTTCTGCGGTTTCCTCCTGCCGTAGCTAAACCCCCACACACAGTGGAACTGCTGTCGGAAAAACACGACATTCACGAAGCTGAGAAATCACCTGAAAATTACCCCTGAGAATGACTTTGTGAGTGAGTGCTTGAGTGAGCGCGTGAGTGTGTTAACAGTCTGTCAAGGCTATACTGGGAACCTTTGTCTTTGTGTGCGGTAGTGTAGCGGTCAGCGCGCCGCGCTACCAACTCGGCGACCCGAGGTCGCTTCCCGCTCACGGCCACCACCAGTGACGATTATGTGAACCGGTTCTGGACCTCCCCTCGGTCGACTCAGCCTCAAATGAGTACCTGGTGCGCCGCAGGAGAGGCAAAGGCGGCCGGGGGTGGTGCTGGCCGCCCACCCCCTCGTGTGCCGTGCCGACCTTCATAGGTGCTCGCTAACAGCACTTGCCCCGATAGTCTATTCAGGCTATACGGGGGATCTTTGTCTTGTTGTGTGTGAGTGTGTGAGTCTGTGTGTGTGCGAGTGAGAGACGTGAACGTGAGAAGCGGTAGCGGATGAATTTTAATGCAATCTTCCGCCAGCGTAACGAGACAGGCACGCTCACACACACACACATACACCCACGCTCACACACACACACAATAGGCAAAGATCCCCCTTATAGCCTGAACAGACTGCTGGGGCAAGTGCTGTTAGCGAGCACGTATAAAGGCCGACACGGCACCACGAGGGGGCGGGTGGCAAGCACCACGCCCGGCCGCCTTTGTCTCTCCAGTGGCGGTGTTTACACACCGCACCCGGTACTCATTTGAGGCTGAGTAGAGCTAGGAGAAAACCAAGGACGGTTTCAGATAATCGTCACTGGTGTTGTCCGTGAGTGGGAATGGAACCCGGGTCGCCGGGTTCGTAGCGCAGTACGCGAACCGCTGCACACACCCACTCACACACACCCACACACACCCACACACACACACACCCACTCACACACTCGCGCACACACCCACTCACACACTCGCACACACACCCACACACACCCACTCACACACACCCACACACACACACACCCACACACCCACTCACACACCCACACACACCCACTCACACACACCCACTCACACACACCCACACACACACACCCACACACCCACACACACACACCCAATCATACACACCCACACACCCACTCACTCACACACTCACACACACCCACCCACACACACCCACTCACACACCCACACACACCCACTCACACACACCCACACACACACCCACTCACACACACCCACACACCCACTCACACACCCACACACACCCACTCACACACACACACCCACACACACACACCCACTCACACACACACCCCACTCACAAACACCCACACACCCACTCACACACACCCATACACCCACTCACACACCCACACACACCCACTCACACACACCCACCCACACACACACCCACTCACACACACCCACTCACTCACACACACCCACACACACACACCCACTCATACACACCCACACACCCACTCACACACCCACACACACCCACTCACACACACCCACACACACACTCACACACCCACACACACCCACTCACACACACCTACTCACACACAAAGATCCCCCGTATAGCCTTAACAGACTGTAGGGGCAAGTGCTGTTAGCGAGCACCTATGAAGGCCGGCACGGCACACGAGGGTGTGGGTGCCAACACCACGCCAGGCCGCCATTGTTTCCCCCAGTGGCGATGTTTGAGGCTGAGTAGACCTAGGGGACGTCTACATAGGACCGGTTCAGATAACGGTCACCGTGAACGGGAATCCAATTCGGGTGGGCGGGTCCCTAGCGCAGCGTCCTAACAGCTACCCAAAACCCTCTCCACAACAAAGACACACACACTCACGAACAGGTACAGGCGCGTCTTCAAAATTGCATTAAATGCGTCGACAAAATTTGATTGACAGTATCATTAGTAGGAACGTGTAGCAATTTAACGACTTGAGAAGGCATCAGAAGCGCACACACACGCTCACACGCGTACCTACACACATACCCACACACACACCTACACACACACCTACACACACACGCTCGCACGCGTACCTACACACATACCCACACACATCCCCACACACATACCTACACACATCCCCACACACGCTCGCACGCGTACCTACACACATACCTACACACATACCCACACACATCCCCACACACATACCTACACACATCCCCACACACACACGCTCGCACGCGTACCTACACACATACCTACACACATACCCACACACATCCCCACACACATACCTACACACATCCCCACACACGCTCGCACGCGTACCTACACACATACCTACACACATACCTACACACATCCCCACACACATACCTACACACATACCCACACACACACATACTTAACCGCCGCCACCACGCATACACGTATACACAAAGACAAAGGTTCCCCGTGTAGCCTTAACAGGCTGTTGGGGATAAGTGCTATTAACGAGCACCTATGAAGGCCGGCGCGGCACACAAGGGGGTGAGTGGCCAGCACCACGCCCGGCCGCCTTTGTCTCCCTAGTGACGATGTTTAACTCACCGCACCAGATACTCGTTTGAGGCTGAGTCGACCTAGGGGAGACCCAAGACTGGTTCAGATAATCGTCACTGATGCTGATGGCCGTGAGCGGGAACAGAACTCGGGTTGCCCAGTTCGTAACGCAGCGCGCTAACCACTACACCACCGCGCCCCCCAACACCCCCCCCCCCACACACACATCACCCCCCCCCCCACACAACAACAACCGCAGTTCACCACTAAGTGGTGGTGACGTCACCACGGCGCTTGTGCCAGGCTAAGTGCACTCCGAGGCCACGTGAAGCGTCGAAGGCTCGCTGGCGGGAGGTCACGGGACAGACCCCAGGTGCCATAGGTTGACTGCCTGAGATGAGTGGCCGATGCACCACCTGTGCCCCTTACTATACCAACTGGCTAAATTTCATCCGCCTGGGACTCCGCTCGTTGTTGTGAGCGTCGCTCCTCCGCCCTCCGTTGTTGTTGGAGGGCGACTGCCTCCAACTGCCCAGTAGCAGCGTCCTTCACGAGCCTCATCCACAGAGGCCGATCTTGACACCGCTGGTACCAGTCATCGGTAAGTCCACTCAGCTCCACGTCCTCCTGTACCGCATCAGCTCCATCACTTCTCCAGCCCGTGCTGCACCCATTTAGCCCCCTCTATCCGGCCAAACGGAAGCTGCTTGGGCATGCAGTGGCTTGGCATACGGGCTACATGACTCCGTCGACGCAACTTTGCCTGTCGGAGGAGCTCGCCGATGGGAATGTGTTCAGATACTTCAAGGATTTTTGAAATCCTCACACAAGCCAGCCTGGTTAAAAACCCAGGATGGATTGTAGGCAAGCCAGTCTCAATGTTTAAAACCGGCGCAGATGTGCGAATAGAGTGGCCTACGTGTCGCAAACATATGGAAGGGAGGGCATGACTATGGGCTAGAAGACCCGGAGCTTTGTGCGGAGAGACAGACCAGGAAGCTTCAACACTGCGTTACACAGCTCATGAAAAGATAATGCCTCTCGGCTGTTTCGGAATGAGACCGCTGTTGCCAAATCGGAGCTGGTGTAAAACACACTGCCAAGGTATGGGAACGTCTTCACTCAATCCACAACTCTTGTGGAGTCGAGAGGGTTGAGTATTTGATAACATAAAATAACCAGGCAGGTCCTTTGTTTTATTGTGGGGTAAATCTCACAACAGCACGCCATGCAAGACAAAATACAAAGATCCTCCGTATAGCCTCAACAGACTGTAAAGGCAAGTGCTGTTAGGGAGCACCTATGAAGGCCGACACGACACACGAGGGCGTGATGTGACCAGCACCACACCCGGCCGCCTTTATCTCCCTAGAGGGGATATTTACACATCGCACCAGGTACTCATTTAAGGCTGAGCCGGCCTCGGGGGGAGGCTCAGAACCGGTTTAGATCATCGTCTCCGATGTTATTTGTCGTAAACGGGAATCGAACATGGGTCGCCGGGTCCGTAGCACAACGCGCTAACCACTGCGCCACCGCTCCCCACACACACGCACAACTCTTGACCTATAGGCGCCGTAGTTTCCCTGGTTGTTGCGCGACTTGACTGCTAATGTCGATCTTGAAGCGACGCTCAGCCTCGTCACTAGGATTGCTTGATTCCTGTAAAGCATTCATGATGGGGAAAAAAAACTCACTCACTCGCAAAGACAAAGATCCCTCGTATAGCCTCAACAGACTGTTGGGGCAAGTGCTGTCAGCGAGCACCTATGAAGGCCGACACGGAAAACAAGGAGAGGGTGGATAGCACCACGCCCGGCCGCCTTTGTCTTCCCAGTGCTGATGTTCACACACACCGCAATATGTACTCATTCGAGACTGAGTCGACCTAGGGGAGGCCCAATCCCAGTTCGGATAATCGTAAGCGATGTTATTGGTCGCAAGCGGGAATCTAACTCGGGTGGCCGGGTTCATAGAAGGGTGCGCTAATTACTGCGCCACCGCTCTCCGCAATAAATGACAAAAGAACAACCTCACACACACGTGTGCACATCCACGCATATTCATAAGACAAAAACAAATATCCACCGCAGAGCTGAAACAGACTGTTGGGGCAAGTGCTGTTCGCGAGCACCTATGAAAGCCGGCACGACACGAAGGGGTGGGTGGCCAGCACCACGCCCGGCCGCCTTTGTCTCGCTCGTGGTGAAGTTTACTACAAATCGCACCAGGTACTCATTTGAGGCTGAGTCGACTTAGGGGAGGCCCAATCCCAGTTCGGATAATCGTAAGCGATGTTATTGGTCGCAAGCGGGAATCGAACTCGGGTGGCCGGGTTCGATACATACAGCATAATACAGGGTGCTTTAAAGAAATGTTAACGGATAATTTTAATGCATTGTAACATGATGACAAATGTATGTTAATAGCTTCAAACAGTCAAAGAGTCTCCACTGGTTCGCCATCGTTGTCAACACGTTGCCTGGAATCTTCTCCAAGTGGTCTCGAGAGCCTGGAGGCACATTCATTGTGGTGTTGTTGCAAATAGAAAAATACAGAATACACACGGCACACATAAATAGATAAATAGATCCATAAAAAAACACAAAGATCCCCCGTATAGCCTCAACAGCGTGTTGGGACAAGTGCTGTTAGCGATTAGCACCACACACAAACAGATACACACACACACACACAAACAGACACGCACATACAGACACACACATACAGACACACACACACATACAGACACACACATACAGACACATACATACATACAGACAAACACACACATACAGATACAGATACACACACACATCCAGACACACACACATACAGACACACACATACAGACACACACACATACAGACACACACACATACAGACACACACATACAGACACATACATACATACAGACAAACACACACATACAGATACAGATACACACACACATCCAGACACACACACATACAGACACACACACATACAGACACACACATACAGACACATACATACATACAGACAAACACACACATACAGATACAGATACACACACACATCCAGACACACACACATACAGACACACACACATACAGACACACACACATGTACACACACAAATACATCCAGACACACACATCCAGACACACACACACGCCGAGATCGGCACGCGCCTGACCTCTGACCCCAAGTCCCAGTCCACTGGGTTTAACGGCCACGCGGGGCGATCATTTGTTTGGTTCTGTGACTTCTCCCAAATGAAGACGTCTTCTCCCTTTAACCTTCGCTGCACCGCTTGCACAGAGTTACTGCTGCTGCTCATGTACCGGCGGGGAGGTGTGAGTGTGTGAATGTGTGTGTCTGTGTGTGTCTGTGTGTGTCTGTGTGTGTCTGTGTGTGTCTGTGTGTGTCTGTGTGTGTCTGTGTGTGCGGCAAACGATAGTGTAACGGTCAGCGCTACGCTGCGCTGCGAACCTGGCGACCCGGGTTCGATTCCCTCTCATGGCCAACACCCAGTGACGATTACCTGGGCCTCCCCTAGGTCGACTCAGCCTCAAATGAGTACCTGATGTGGTGTCTCATGGCCAACACCCAGTGACGATTACCTGGGCCTCCCCTAGGTCGACTCAGCCTCAAATGAGTACCTGATGTGGTGTGTAAACATCACCACTGGGGAGACAAAGGCGGCCGGGCGTGGCGTTTGCCACGCATCCCCTTGTGTGCCGTGCTGGCCTTCATAGGTGCTCGCTAACAGCACTTGCCCCAAACAGTTTATTTCAGGCTATACGGGGGATATTTGTCGTTGTGTTTATGTGGCAATTATGGTAATGATGATGTGATGGTGCTGATGATGATGGTTTCTTTAAGATGATTACATGTAATATTGATGATTGTGTATGCTATATGTTGGGGATGATGACGATCTTACAATTAAACTATTTTTTGTTTTTTGGCAGGTAAGGCCCAATGATCTCTTTTTTAGGAGCGACCTGGCAATCACAAATGATAGCCCAACGAAGTGGGCTTATTATCATCACCTGGACATTTATAGCAGTGGCCAAATACTCGAAACGCGTGACGTTGATTCTAAATGTGGGAGGAAAAAATGTCCATGGGGAGAGAGACACGTAAACTCCAAATGCACAGCAGGAGACAGGGATCTTGTTGGCAATGGTGGCATTACGGAACGGTACGAAAACATCGTTTTATTGGTAGGAACCTCCTGGTCACATCAGCCCACAGGGGATTATTGTGTCCGTCCGTCCGTCGTGCATCCAAAAATGGGAGGCGTGGGGCTGGGTGGAGAGGAGAGGGTGGGGAGAGGCTGGGTGGGGAGGGGCTGGGTGGGGAGGGGAGGGTGGGGAGAGGCTGGGTGGGGAGGGTGGGACTGGGTGGGGGGTGGGAGGGTGGAGCTGGGTGGGGAGGGGCTGGTCACCCCGTGGTGCCCTTATAAAACTCAACGTTCCTACCAGCTCCCTCCGCAGGAATGTGGCATTTGTTCGTTTCTCAATCCGCTTGTCCTGGTGAGGGTCGCGGTGGCAGCGTGTTGAGTCGTGGTGGTCCACACCTCCCTCTCCCTGGCGACAGACTCCAGCACTACTACACTACACACTACTATACACTACCACACTATACACTAACACAGTACACTATACACTACACTATACACTACACTTTACACTACACTATACACTACTATAAACTATTACAGACTACTATACACGACTACACACTACTATATGCTACTAAACTATACATTACACTGATATACACTATACACTACTATACACTACACTACTAGACATTGCTATACACTACACTTATTTCGGCTCCTTGTAGCCGTGATCTCATTCTTTCGATCACCTTGGCAAATGGACACTTGCGTTTGCACTGCTTCTTCTTCTTCTCCCACGCGTTGTCCCACCTATGGGGGGTGTCCGCTGTCCTTGCCAACCTTCTCCACGCTGCCCTGTCCTGCGACATCTCTCTGTCTGCTGCTCGGGTCACCGTGTCCGATCGCACCACATCACCCCCCCCCCCCCAACCTCTTCACTGCTTTTATGGCTTTATTTTGGTGATTTTCGAAAAGTTTTTTGGTTTGGCCATGTTTCTTCATCAGAGGACGGCTGCTTGCGTTGTGGCCGAAACGTCGTGAGAATTATTTTATTATGTTTTATTTTTATTCTTTTAATATTTCCCTTCTACGTGACTTTACCAAAAGAACCAAGAAGATCGGCCATGTTTGTTTGTTGTAGTACAGAGTTAGACTGATGGCCTTAATCTAAGTTGTCTTGTGGTTGTTGTTGTTGTTTGACTTGCATCCCACTGGGATATTTGCACAGGGTTGGTGTACGGTGATTTTTCTGCTAGAATTTGCTGTCTTTTCTTGGATTTTCTGTTTGCACATAGTCACTTTTAGATGTTTTCTTGTTCATGTTTTTTTGTTTGTTGCGGTTGCACCCGATTCAAGAGCCGAATGGCTCACAGGGCTACACCTAATAAATGAACTTGAACTTTGAACTTTCTTCTGCCTTCCTCTTGATCTATTTCCTTCCACTTGCATCACTTGCACCTTCTGACCCACATAACGTCCCTGTCGTCTCTCCACACGACCGAGCCACACCAGCCTCTCTCATCTTCTCTGCGACGTCTACCACCTTGAGTCTTCCTCTCACGTCTTCATTTCTCACCTCATGTCCTTCCTTGCCAAACCCAACATCCACCGCGACATCCTCATCTCTCTGTGACTGCCATGGCTTGGTCCTCCCTCTGTCTCGTGCCCCAGCCCTCGGCCCCATGAAACAGCACCGCACTCGGAAAACAGATATCGTGCCGTCATTCCCTTGCTTATATCGCGCCTAAGAAAATCATAAATAAGAAGGTGAGAAAATAAAGGGTATATGACAACGATGATCATCGCATATCGTTTGCCTCACCTTTGTGTTTCGTAGCTATAGCGCATTGCACACAAATCTTTTCTAAACACGTTTGATTTTTATTTTCGGCCGGAATTGACAAAACCATTTAAATCCAAAATCGCATAATTTCGAGATATCGATTTAAAGAATGCTTAACATTCTCATCCGCTATCGATGGGTGAGTGGCATTTCGAGAAATTAATCTTTGCCCTGCCGTTTTAGGGTTTTTTTTGTTCAATAAACTGACGCGTTACATTATTGTAGCCGCCTTTTTAAAAAGACGAGAGAGTAAAATGATCATGGGAGATTCAGAATTCTGGCTGTCGCCCTATGAGGCTGGTTATAATTACAGGCGAAGCGTCGCACGGAATGAATTGTAAACGCTGTGAGTTTACTCTCCAATACACAGTGGCTTACGTGACAAACCTTACGACCATTGTACAGGTTTATTGGGTTAGATCGCGTAAATTTATGAATGTGTCGGTTACCCCACTACCACCCGGCACAGCCAATTAGTAAGGTTTGTCACGTAAACAGAACGTGCCAATTCATAACTAGTACAGCACTAGTGTGTAGTGTATAGTGTAGTGTATAGTGTAGTGTATAGTGTAGTGTATAGTAGTGTAGTGTATAGTGTAGTGTATAGTGTAGTGTATAGTAGTGTAGTGTATAGTGTAGTGTATAGTGTATTGTATAGTGTAGTGTATAGTGTAGTGTATGGTGTAGTGTATAGTGTAGTGTACTAGTACAGCAACACCGGTGTGTTGGAGAGCAAAGCCACAACATTTACAATCCGAGTACGACGTTTCGCCAGTAATTACAACTAGCTTCATCAGGCGACAGACAGATTTGTGGATAAGTCCACCTGTTAAATAGAGGCGTAGATGTGGGGAGTGGGGGGGGTAGGGGATTAATGAAGCAACGTACATTATGCATGAGCATTACGCGAACCCAAAAGCAACCTGTACTATGGATGATATTGGTCGCGAAAGCGTCCTACGTGTTGGAGCAAACCTCACTACATTGGCTGTGTCAGGTGGTGGCTGGTTTAACGACACATTTACATTTACGTGATCTAACCCCCCCCCCCAAAAAAAACCCCTCGAATGTGCAGCAATTAAGAAGCCTAGCTTCTTATTCATCGATCGCCTGAGTTGGTACGAAAAGGGTAGCGTGGCTGATGGCAACATGTCGTATCCTGAGCTCGTACCGTACCTATTAACCAAAAAATCCCGTAGGGTACTGCCACCCTAACCTCGTGGTGATGATGTGGATGGGAGTCGTAGTGGTGCTGCTGCTGCTGATGATGATAGTGGTAGTTACGGTGGTAGCGGTCGTGATAATAATGATTGTAAAGATGATGATGATGGTGGTGGTGATGATGATGATGATGATTGTATCGGTAATGATGACGATGACGACTCACAAATGAACGCACCAGAGTGAGACAAAGACGGTGGGACGCGCATTCACGATTCTCCCCGCACCACGATCCATCGCACACTCGTGCCGACCTTAATAGGTGCTCACAAACAGAACTGCGCTGCTGCCGCTGCTGCGTAACCGCGGTGGGTGAGTGCGAGAGAGAGTAGGAGAGCGGTGGCGCAGTGGTTAGCGCACTCCGCTACGAACGCGGCAGAGAACCGGGTTCGATTCCAGCTCGCGGCCGTTAACAGTGGCGGATGTTTGACCCGGTCCTGGGCCTCCGCCTAGGTCGGCTCAGCCTTAAAGTGAGTACCTGGTGCGGCGTGTAAACGGCACCACTGGGGAGACCAGGGCACTACAAATCTATCGAAGCTGCATGGGGGATCTTCGGCTTTACGTGTGAGTGTTCGTGTGCCAGAGAGCGGTGGCGGAGTGGTTAGCGCGCTGCGCTATGAACCCGGCGACCCGAGTTCGATTCCCGTTCACGGCCAACACCGGTGACGATCTGGGCCTCCCCTAGGTCGACGCAGCCTAAACTGAGTACCTGGTGCGGTGTGTAAACATCGCCACTGGGGAGACAAAGGCGGTCGGGTGTGGTGCTGGCCACCCACCCCTTCGTGTACCGTGCCGGCCTTCATAGGTGCTCGCCAACAGCACTTGCCCCAACAGTCTGTTTAAGCTATAAGGGGGAAACTTTGCCTTTTTGAGAACGGTGGCGCAGTGATTAACGCACTGCGGTACGAGCACGGCCACCAGACTTCGCTTCCCGCTCACGGCGAACAGCGGAGACGATTACCTGAACCGATCCTGGGCCTCCTCGCCCCAAGTCAGCCTCAAAGCGATGTGTACAACGTCAGTGCCGGGGAGACAAAGGCGGGTGGGCGGGCGGGCGTGCTTGTGGCCACCCACCCCCTCGTGTGCATTGCCGAGAACATCTGTGGGTGCTACGCGCGTGAGGGAGGGAGGGTCGTGATTAGACCGCGCTGCTGTTTTTAAATCGCCGGATTCATCTGCAAAGAGTTTCAGCTGCGAAGGAGGCGGGAGACAGAACCCGCCCCTCCGCCCCCCCCCCCTCTTAATTGTGATGTTTACTTAGGGGCGCGATGGGGGTGGGAGATGGGGGTGGGAGATGGGGGTGGGAGATGGGGGTGGGAGATGGGGGGGGGAGATGGGGGGGGGGAGATGGGGGGGGGAGATGGGGGGTGGGAGATGGGGGGTGGGAGATGGGGGGTGGCAGATGGGGGTGGGAGATGGGGGTGGGAGATGGGGGTGGGAGATGGGGGTGGGAGATGGGGGGTGGGAGATGGGGGGTGGGAGATGGGGGGTGGGAGATGGGGGGTGGGAGATGGATGGGGGGTGGGAGATGGGGGGTGGGAGATGGGGGGTGGGAGATGGGGGGTGGGAGATGGGGGGTGGGAGATGGGGGGCGGGAGATGGGGGGCGGGAGATGGGGGGCGGGAGATGGGGGGCGGGAGATGGGGGCGGGAGATGGGGGCGGGAGATGGGGGCGGGAGATGGGGGCGGGAGATGGGGGCGGGAGATGGGCGCGGGAGATGGGGGCGGGAGATGGGGGCGGGAGATGGGGGCGGGAGATGGGGGCGGGAGATGGGGGCGGGAGATGGGGGCGGGAGATGGGGGCGGGAGATGGGGGCGGGAGATGGGGGTGGGGGGGCGTACATTGTTGGGGAGTGGGCCACCAACACACCGTTGGCGATTATCTGAACCGGTCCTGGGCCTCCCCTAGGTCGACTTAGCCTCAAGGGCGGCCCGGCGTGCTGCTGGCCAACCACCCCCTCGTGTGCCTTGCCGGCCTTCATAGATGCCACTCGCTTATAGCACTTGCCCCAACATTATTTTCAGGCTATACGGGGGATCTTTGTTTTTTGTTCATTGTTCCGGCGGATGGTCACGCAACTCGTTCACGTTGAGTGTCGTCACGAGGCCGGGGCAGTGTCAGGCCAATTAGTGAGCCTAGTGTCACTGATCCCCTCTCTCCCCTCTCTCTCCCCTCTCTCTCACCTCTCTCCTTCTCTCTCTCTCTCACCTCTCCATCTCTGACGCTCTCTCTCCCCACCCCTCTCTCTCGCCCTCTCTCTCCCACGCGGCCGTTGCTACGAACTTCCGGTCCACGTAAATTAGACCCCGGCTCTCGCCTTTTACCGCCGGGTTTGTGTTCTTGTTTTTGTACACACGGTTGATGCTGCATTGTTTGTGTCTGTTTCACAGACGGTACCCCCGCTCGTCTCCTGCCCCTGATGTAATGTTTCCTTTAATAATACATTTTCGCATGTTTAATATTATTATTCATTGCACACGCACAGCCTTTAAATGCACACACACGTGTGTGAATGCGTGTGTAAATGAACACGTGTTCGTGTATTTATGGGCGGCATGGATCGCTCCCACTCACACGCGCATACACACACACGTGTTCATTTACGCACGTGTTCATTTAGGTACGTGTTCATTTGGGCACGTGTTTTTTCACGCACGTGTTCATTTTCGCACGTGTCCACTGACGCACGTGTTAATTTTCGCACGTGTCCATTGACGCACGTGTTCATTGACACACGTGTTCATTGACACACGTGTCCATTGACGCACGTGTTCATTGACACACGTGTTCATTGACACACGTGTTCATTGACACACGTGTTCATTTACACACGTGTTCATTGACACACGTGTTCATTGACGCACGTGTTCATTGACACACGTGTCCATTGACGCACGTGTTCATTGACACACGTGTTCATTGACACACGTGTTCATTGACACACGTGTTCATTGACGCACGTGTTTATTTACACGCGTGTTCATTGACGCACGTGTTCCTTTGCGCACTTGTTCCTTTGCACACGTGTTCATTGACGCACGTGTTCATTGACACACGTGTTCATTTACGCACGTGTTCATTGACGCACGTGTCCATTTACACACGTGTTCATTTACACGTGTTCATTGACGCACGTGTCCATTGACGCACGTGTTCATTGACACACGTGTTCATTAACACACGTGTTCATTGACGCACGTGTCCATTGACGCACGTGTTAATTGACGCACGTGTTCATTGACGCACGTGTTCATTGACGCACGTGTTCATTTACACACGTGTTCATTGACGCACGTGTCCATTGACGCACGTGTTCATTGACGCACGTGTCCATTGACGCACGTGTCCATTGACGCACGTGTTCATTGACGCACGTGTCCATTGACGCACGTGTTCATTGACGCACGTGTCCATTGACGCACGTGTTCATTGACGCACGTGTTCATTTACACACGTGTTCATTGACGCACGTGTTCATTGACACACGTGTCCATTGACGCACGTGTCCATTGACGCACGTGTTCATTGACGCACGTGTTCATTTACACGTGTTCATTGACGCACGTGCCCATTGACGCACGTGGTCATTGACGCACATGTTCATTGACGCACGTGTTCATTTACACACGTGTTCATTGACGCGCGTGTTCATTTACGCACGTGTTCATTGACGCACGTGTCCATTGACGCACGTGTTCATTGACGCACGTGTTCATTTACACACGTGTTCATTGACGCACGTGTCCATTGACGCACGTGTTCATTGACGCACGTGTTCATTGACGCACGTGTTCATTGACGCACGTGTCCATTGACGCACGTGTTCATTGACGCACGTGTTCATTTACGCACGTGTCCATTGACGCACGTGTTCATTGACGCACGTGTTCATTGACGCACGTTTCATTGACACACGTGTCCATTGACGCACGTGTTCATTGACGCACGTGTTCATTTACACACGTGTTCATTGACGCACGTGTCCATTGACGCACGTGTTCATTGACGCACGTGTTCATTGACGCACGTGTTCATTGACGCACGTGTCCATTGACGCACGTGTTCATTTACACACGTGTTCATTGACGCACGTTTCATTGACACACGTGTCCATTGACACACGTGTCCATTGACACACGTGTTCATTGACACACGTGTTCATTGACGCACGTGTTCATTGACGCACGTGACGGGGGGGTGGGAGACGGGGGGGGTGGGAGACGGGGGGGTGGGAGACGGGGGGGTGGGAGACGGGGGGGTGGGAGACGGGGGGGGTGGGAGACGGGGGGGTGGGAGACGGGGGGGTGGGAGACGGGGGGGTGGGAGACGGGGGGGTGGGAGACGGGGGGGTGGGAGACGGGGGGGTGGGAGACGGGGGGGTGGGAGACGGGGGGGTGGGAGACGGGGGGGTGGGAGACGGGGGGGTGGGAGACGGGGGGGTGGGAGACGGGGGGGTGGGAGACGGGGGGGTGGGAGACGGGGGGGTGGGAGACGGGGGGGTGGGAGACGGGGGGGTGGGAGACGGGGGGGTGGGAGACGGGGGGGTGGGAGACGGGGGGGTGGGAGACGGGGGGGTGGGAGACGGGGGGTGGGAGACGGGGGGGTGGGAGACGGGGGGGTGGGAGACGGGGGGGTGGGAGACGGGGGGGTGGGAGACGGGGGGGTGGGAGACGGGGGGGTGGGAGACGGGGGGGTGGGAGACGGGGGGGTGGGAGACGGGGGGGTGGGAGACGGGGGGGTGGGAGACGGGGGGGTGGGAGACGGGGGGGTGGGAGACGGGGGGGTGGGAGACGGGGGGGTGGGAGACGGGGGGGTGGGAGACGGGGGGGTGGGAGACGGGGGGGTGGGAGACGGGGGGGTGGGAGACGGGGGGGTGGGAGACGGGGGGGTGGGAGACGGGGGGGTGGGAGACGGGGGGGTGGGAGACGGGGGGGTGGGAGACGGGGGGGTGGGAGACGGGGGGGTGGGAGACGGGGGGGTGGGAGACGGGGGGGTGGGAGACGGGGGGGTGGGAGACGGGGGGGTGGGAGACGGGGGGGGTGGGAGACGGGGGGGTGGGAGACGGGGGGGTGGGAGACGGGGGGGTGGGAGACGGGGGGGTGGGAGACGGGGGGGTGGGAGACGGGGGGGTGGGAGACGGGGGGGTGGGAGACGGGGGGGTGGGAGACGGGGGGGTGGGAGACGGGGGGGTGGGAGACGGGGGGGTGGGAGACGGGGGGGTGGGAGACGGGGGGGTGGGAGACGGGGGGGTGGGAGACGGGGGGGTGGGAGACGGGGGGGTGGGAGACGGGGGGGTGGGAGACGGGGGGGTGGGAGACGGGGGGGTGGGAGACGGGGGGGTGGGAGACGGGGGGGTGGGAGACGGGGGGGTGGGAGACGGGGGGGTGGGAGACGGGGGGGGTGGGAGACGGGGGGGTGGGAGACGGGGGGGTGGGAGACGGGGGGGTGGGAGACGGGGGGGTGGGAGACGGGGGGGTGGGAGACGGGGGGGTGGGAGACGGGGGGGTGGGAGACGGGGGGGTGGGAGACGGGGGGGTGGGAGACGGGGGGGTGGGAGACGGGGGGGTGGGAGACGGGGGGGTGGGAGACGGGGGGGTGGGAGACGGGGGGGTGGGAGACGGGGGGGTGGGAGACGGGGGGGTGGGAGACGGGGGGGTGGGAGACGGGGGGGTGGGAGACGGGGGGGTGGGAGACGGGGGGGTGGGAGACGGGGGGGTGTGGGAGACGGGGGGGGGTGGGAGACGGGGGGGTGGGAGACGGGGGGGTGGGAGACGGGGGGGTGGGAGACGGGGGGGTGGGAGACGGGGGGGTGGGAGACGGGGGGGTGGGAGACGGGGGGGTGGGAGACGGGGGGGTGGGAGACGGGGGGGTGGGAGACGGGGGGGTGGGAGACGGGGGGGGTGGGAGACGGGGGGTGGGAGACGGGGGGGTGGGAGACGGGGGGGAGATGGGGGTGGGAGATGGGGGGGAGATGGGGTGGGAGATGGGGGGGGAGATGGGGGGGGAGATGGGGGTGGGAGATGGGGGTGGGAGATGGGGGGTGGGAGATGGGGGGTGGGAGATGGGGGAGGAGATGGGGGTGGGAGGTGGGGGATGGGGGGTGGGAGATGGGGGTGGGAGATGGGGGTGGGAGATGGGGGTGGGAGATGGGGGGTGGGAGATGGGGGGTGGGAGATGGGGGGGGAGATGGGGGGTGGGAGATGGGGGGTGGGAGATGGGGGGTGGGAGATGGGGGGGGAGACGGGGGGGGGAGACGGGGGGGGGGAGACGGGGGGTGGGAGACGGGGGGTGGGAGACGGGGGGTGGGAGACGGGGGGTGGGAGACGGGGGGGTGGGAGACGGGGGGGGGGAGACGGGGGGGTGGGAGATGGGGGGGAGATGGGGTGGGAGATGGGGGGGGAGATGGGGGGGGAGATGGGGTGGGAGATGGGGGTGGGAGATGGGGGTGGGAGATGGGGGGTGGGAGATGGGGGGTGGGAGATGGGGGGTGGGAGATGGGGGGGGGAGATGGGGGGGGGGAGATGGGGGGGGGAGATGGGGGTGGGAGATGGGGGGTGGGAGATGGGGGGGGAGATGGGGTGGGAGATGGGGGGTGGGAGATGGGGGGTGGGAGATGGGGGGTGGGAGATGGGGGGGGAGATGGGGGGGGGAGATGGGGGGGGGAGATGGGGGTGGGAGATGGGGGATGGGGGGTGGGAGATGGGGGTGGGCGATGGGGGTGGGAGGGTGGGAGATGGTGGGTGGGGAGATGGGGTGGGAGATGGGGGTGGGAGATGGGGGGAGATGGGGGTGGGAGATGGGGGTGGGAGATGGGGGGGAGATGGGGGTGGGAGATGGGGGGGAGATGGGGTGGGATATGGGGTGGGAGATGGGGGGGAGATGGGGTGGGAGATGGGTGGGTGGGAGATGGGAGATGGGGGTGGGAGATGGGGGGGGGGAGATGGGGGGGGGGGTGGGGGGTGGGAGATGTTGGGTGGGAGATGGGGGGAGATGGGGGGGGGAGATGGGGGGGGATGGGGGTGGGAGATGGGGGGGGGAGATGGGGGGGGGGTGGGGGGTGGGAGATGTTGGGTGGGAGATGGGGGGGAGATGGGGGGGGGGAGATGGGGGGGGGATGGGGGTGGGAGATGGGGGTGGGAGATGGGGTGGGAGATGGGGGTGGGAGATGGGGGTGGGAGATGGGGGTGGGAGATGGGGGGGTGGAGATGGGGGTGGGAGATGGGGGGGGGAGATGGGGGTGGGAGATGGGGGGGGGAGATGGGGGGGGGATGGGGGGGGGAGATGGGGGGGGGAGATGGGGGGGGATGGGGGTGGGAGATGGGGGGGTGGGAGATGGGGGTGGAGATGGGGGTGGGAGATGGGGGTGGAGATGGGGGTGGAGATGGGGGGGGAGATGGGGGGTGGGAGATGGGGGGGGGAGATGGGGGGGAGATGGGGTGGAGATGGGGGGGGAGATGGGGGTGGGAGATGGGGGGGGGAGATGGGGGTGGGAGATGGGGGGGGGGAGATGGGGGGTGGGAGATGGGGGGGGAGATGAGGGTGGGAGATGGGGGTAGGAGATGGGGGTGGGAGATGGGAGTGGGAGATGGGGGGGGGATGGGGGTGGGAGATGGGGGTGGGAGATGGGGGTGGGAGATGGGGGGAGGAGATGGGGGTGGGAGATGGGGGTGGGAGATGGGGGTGGGAGATGGGGGTGGGAGATGGGGGGGGGAGATGGGGGTGAGAGATGGGGGGTGGGAGATGGGAGTGGGAGATGGGGGGGAGATGGAGGTGGGAGATGGGAGTGGGAGATGGGGGGGGGGATGGGGGTGGGAGATGGGGGTGGGAGATGGGGGGGGGAGTGGGGGTGGGAGATGGGGGGGGGAGATGGGGGTGGGAGATGGGGGTGGGAGATGGGGGGGAGATGGGGGTGGGAGATGGGGGTGGGAGATGGGGGTGGGAGATGAGAGTGGGAGATGGGGGGGGATGGGGGGTGGGAGTTGGGGGTGGGAGATGGGGGTGGGAGATGGGGGGGGGAGATGGGGGGGGGATGGGGTGGGAGAAGGGGGTGAGAGTTGGGGGTGGGAGATGGGGGTGGGAGATGGGGGTGGAGTTGGGGGTGGGGATGGGGGTGGGAGATGGGGGGGGGAGATGGGGGGTGGGAGATGGGGGGGGGAGATGGGGGTGGGAGATGGGGGGTGGGAGATGGGGGGGGGAGATGGGGGGTGGGAGATGGGGGTGGGAGATGGGGGTGGGAGATGGGGGTGGGAGATGGGGGTGGAGATGGGGGTGGGAGATGGGGGGGAGATGGGGGGTGGGAGATGGGGGTGGGGGGGGGCGTACATTGTTGGGGAGTGGGCCACCAACACACCGTTGGCGATTATCTGAACCGGTCCTGGGCCCTCCCCTAGGTCGACTTAGCCTCAAGGGCGCCCGGCGTACTGCTGGCCAACCACCCCCTCGTGTGCCTTTGCCGGCCTTCATAGATGCCACTCGCTTATAGCACTTGCCCCAACATTATTTTCAGGCTATACGGGGGATCTTTGTTTTTTGTTCATTGTTCCGGCGGATGGTCACGCAACTCGTTCACGTTGAGTGTCGTCACGAGGCCGGGGCAGTGTCAGGCCAATCTGATTCCCTCTCTCCCCTCTCTCCCCCCTCTCTCTCACCTCTCTCCCTTCTCTCTCTCTCTCTCACACCTCTCCCATCTCTGACGCTCTCTCTCCCCACCCCTCTCTCTCCCCCTCTCTCTCCCACGCGGCCGTTGCTACGAACTTCCGGTCCACGTAAATTAGACCCCGGCTCTCGCCTTTTACCGCCGGGTTTGTGTTCTTGTTTTTGTACACACGGTTGATGCTGCATTGTTTGTGTCTGTTTCACAGACGGTACCCCCGCTCGTCTCCTGCCCCTGATGTAATGTTTCCTTTAATAATACATTTTCGCATGTTTAATATTATTATTATTCATTGCACACGCACAGCCTTTAAATGCACACACACGTGTGTGAATGCGTGTGTAAATGAACACGTGTTCGTGTATTTATGGGCGGCATGGATCGCTCCCACTCACACGCGCATACACACACACACACGTGTTCATTTACGCACGTGTTCATTTAGGTACGTGTTCATTTGGGCACGTGTTTTTTCACGCACGTGTTCATTGACGCACGTGTTCATTGACACACGTGTCCATTGACGCACGTGTTCATTGACACACGTGTTCATTTCCGCACGTGTTCATTGACGCACGTGTTCATTTACACGCGTGTTCATTTACACACGTGTCCATTGACGCACGTGTTCATTTCCGCACGTGTTCATTTCCGCACGTGTTCATTGACGCACGTGTTCATTTACACGCGTGTTCATTTACACACGTGTCCATTGACGCACGTGTTCCTTTGCGCACTTGTTCCTTTGCGCACGTGTTCATTGACGCACGTGTTCATTGACGCACGTGTCCATTTACACACGTGTTCATTTACACGTGCTCATTGACGCACGTGTCCATTGACGCACGTGTTCATTGACGCACGTGTCCATTGACGCACGTGTCCATTGACGCACGTGTTCATTGACGCACGTGTCCATTGACGCACGTGTTCATTGACGCACGTGTTCATTTACACACGTGTTCATTGACGCACGTGTTCATTTACGCACGTGTCCATTGACGCACGTGTTCATTTAAACGTGTTCATTGACGCACGTGTCCATTGACGCACGTGGTCATTGACGCACGTGTTCATTGACGCACGTGTTCATTGACGCACGTGTCCATTGACGCACGTGTTCATTGACGCACGTGTTCATTTACGCACGTGTCCATTGACGCACGTGTTCATTGACGCACGTGTTCATTGACGCACGTGTTCATTTACACACGTGTTCATTGACGCACGTTTCATTGACACACGTGTCCATTGACGCACGTGTCCATTGACGCACGTGTTCATTTACACACGTGTTCATTGACGCACGTTTCATTGACACACGTGTTCATTTACACACGTGTTCATTGACGCACGTGTTCATTTACGCACGTGTCCATTGACGCACGTGTTCATTTAAACGTGTTCATTGACGCACGTGTCCATTGACGCACGTGGTCATTGACGCACGTGTTCATTGACGCACGTGTTCATTGACGCACGTGTCCATTGACGCACGTGTTCATTGACGCACGTGTTCATTTACGCACGTGTCCATTGACGCACGTGTTCATTGACGCACGTGTTCATTTACACACGTGTTCATTGACGCACGTTTCATTGACACACGTGTTCATTTACGCACGTGTCCATTGACGCACGTGTTCATTGACGCACGTGTTCATTGACGCACGTGTTCATTTACACACGTGTTCATTGACGCACGTTTCATTGACACACGTGTCCATTGACGCACGTGTTCATTGACGCACGTGTTCATTTACACACGTGTTCATTGACGCACGTTTCATTGACACACGTGTTCATTGACACACGTGTTCATTGACGCACGTGTTCATTGACGCACGTGTTCATTGACGCACGTGTTCATTGACACACGTGTCCATTTACGCACGTGTTCATTGACACACGTGTTCATTGACGCACGTGTTCATTGACGCACGCGTTCATTGACGCACGTGTTCATTGACGCACGTGTTCATTGACGCACGTGTTCATTGACGCACGTGTTCATTGACGCACGTGTTCATTGACACACGTGTTCATTGACACACGTGTTCATTTGCGCACGTGTTCATTGACGCACGTGTTCATTGACGCACGTGTCCATTGACGCACGTGTTCCCCCTATTCGGCACGTGTTTATTCCGTGTTCTCCGGTATCCTCCTCCCATAGTTAAAACCACACTCACAGTGGAACTGATATTCGCCAAAATCCCACGTCCATTGAACCCCGAGAAAGTCCCCTGCAAGTCACTCAACTGGCATCACCCAGGAGCAGCATCGGCGGCCGCATGGCGCCCCCCTACTGCGGAAACTTCTCGGAACCCTCGAGACTCGGCAAGGCCCTCCTGATGATAACAATACTGGCTATGAAGGCCGGTGGCTAAGGCACACTCAATCCCGCCACGTCACGCACCATTAAACACCATCACATACCATCACATCCCACTACGCACCATCACACACCATCACACACCATCACATCCCACTACGCGCCATCACACACCATCACGCACCATCACGCGAAACTACGCACCATCACGCACCATCACGCACCATCACACTTTGCACTAAGGGATGGTAGCACTTGCCTCCCGGTGCTAGTATCAACTGCACACCGCACCACCTACTCATTTAAGGCTGAGTGGACCTAGTGGAAGCCCGGGACTGGTTTTCCGATGTTAGCCCTGGCTGGGTGTGTAGTGCGGTGCGCTAACTACTGTTCCACCGCTCAACACACACACGTCTATACACAAAGACAAATATCCCCCGTATAGCCTTAACAGACTGTTGGGGCAAGTGCTGTTAGCGAGCACCTATGAAGGCCTGTACAGCACACGAGGGGGTGAGTGGCCAACACCACGCCCGGCCGCCTTTGTCTCCCCAGTGGCGATGTTTACACACCGCACCAGTTACTCGTTTGAGGCTGAGTCGACCTAGGGGAGGCCCAGGACCGTTGGAGACAATCGTCACTGGTGTTGGCCGTGAGCGGGTCACCGTGTTTGTAGCGCAGACACACACTCCCCCAATCACACACACACAGCAACAAAAGCTATTCGCCACTAAGTGGCGGTGAAGTCACCACAGCGCTTGTGCCAGGCTATGTGCACGTTGAGGCCACATGAAGTGTCGAACGCCTGCTGGCAGGAGGTCACGGGGCAGACCCAGTTGCTACGGGTCGACTGACTGAGATGACTAATGCACCACCTGTGTCCCCTATTGTGCCTTGCTGTGCTTTAGCCACCCGGCGCTCCGCTCGTTGTTGTGAGCGTCGCTCCTCCACCCTTCGTTGTTGTTGGAGGGCGACTGCCTCCAACTGCCCAGTAGCATCCTTCACGAGCCTCCTCCACAGAGGCCGATCTTGACACCGCTGGTACCAGTCATTGGCAAGTCCACTCAGCTCCACGTCCTCCTGTACCACATCACTCCATCTCTCCTCTAGCCCGTGCCAGGCCCGTTTAGCCCCCTGGATCCGGCCGAACAAAAGCTGTTTAGCCATGCGGTGGCTGGGCATGCGGGATACATGACCCAGCCAACGCAGCCTTGCCTGCCAGAGGAGCTCACCGATGGGACTTTGTCCAGATCTTTAAAGGATTTGTGAACTCCTCACACAATCCAGCCTGGTTAAACCCAGGATGGATCGTAGGCTTGCCAGCCTAAATGTTTCTAAACGGCGAAGATGTTACATTAGTTGGGTCCACGTTTCGCAAGCGTAACGAAGGGAGGGAATGACTGTGGCCGAGAAGACCTTAAACTTCGTGCAGAGCAACAGACCAGATAGCATCCACACAGCGATACGCAACCGATGAAAAGATATTGCCACTCGACTGATTCGGAGTGAGACCTCTGCTGTTAAACCGAAGCCGGTCATGAGCACGACTGCCCCATCACCAATTGGGAGTTGTGGGGGTGGAGTGTCCGATGGTACAAAATACCCAGGCAGGTGCTTAGTTGTGGTGGGGCTGATGGTAAGGCCCCACCTCTTAGTGGCAAGCTCCAGGTTCAGCAGCAGCGCCTCCAACTCCTTCTCTGAGTGAGCAGCAATTACCAGATAATCGGCAAACATCACGTGGTTGACCAATAGGGAGCCATCCCTTGACCGCACCCGGGCATTGATCAGCCTCCCATGGTATTTGTACCAAATGGAAATTCCTCCGGTACAGCCATCGAAGGCTTCATGAACTACGTGGTCGAAATAGATGTTAAATAACGTGGGAGCCAGGGAATATCCCCGTCGCACCACTAGGCGAACAGGGAAAGCTCCTACTCCCGGCCACGTAGTTTTACCCGTGCCCGCTCACCATCACAGACACACTCATCCAGTCACACACGGACAGACACACACACTCATCCAGTCACTCACCTACACACACTCATCCAGTCACACACCTACACTCCCCCAGTCACACACGGGCACATACACTCCCCCAGTCACACACACACACACAGACGCATTCCTCCACTCACACACACACACACGTGGAATTAAATAAATAAACGAATGCCCCCGTCCTTTCTAACAAAATCACAGTCGCGCCAGTTTCCCGGAGTCTGATTCCCGAGAATTCCTCTGATCCCAGATCAGCCGCTCTCTCAACTTGAAAGTCCGCCCTCTGGCTTCCACCCCCTACATGGCTGGGAGATGGAGGGGGTGGTGGAGGGGGTGGTGGAGGGGGTGGGGGAACAGGGAGGGAGAGGGGCGGTAGAGGAGGATGAGGGGAGAGGCAGCGTGGACAACTCCAGACAGCTCAGCGTTGTGTGACTTGGTGTGAGTGACTATGGCAGACGGAGAGAGATAGAAGGGGGGGGGGAGAGAAGGGGGAGAGAGGTGGGTGAAGGGGGAGAGGGGAGAGCGGTGGCAGATGACGGGGAGCTCTGCATGCTGATATGAGCTACCCGTCGGAGGCCGTCGGACTGCGAGAAGGGCTGCGTGCAGAACGAGAGAGAGCGAGAGAGAGAGCGATAGAGTGAGCGAGAGAGTGACCGAGAGAGTGACCGAGAGACTGAGCGAGAGAGTGAGCGAGAGGTGGGGGTTTACATAAAACAAAGTAAAAAAATGTACGAAATGATGAACGAAGCAAAGTGCCGACTACACCGAGCATCTTCTTGTTTCCACTGATCGTAAAAAAAGAGAGAGAGGTAGAGGAGAGATGAAAGGAGACGGGAAAAGAGGTGGAGGAGAGAGGAGAGAACGAGACGGAAAGGGAGAGTAAAAAAAAAAGAAAGAGAGCTCGTGGGGGGGGGGGGGAGAGAAAACAGGAGAGAGAGAGAATGGGAGAGAGGCGTGGGGAGAGCTAAAGACATTTTTATATGTCAAGAGAGAAATACTTGATTCTGTCAGAAACGAGCGGATGGACGTAGTAATGAAGATGATGATGCCTTGGTTTCTGCCGATGTTGCTGATGATGCCGCCTTCGCTGATGATAATGCTGATGATGATGATAATGCTGTTACTGATGATGATCGTGCTGCTGCTGAAGATAACGCTGCTGCGGATGATGATCAGGATGTTGCCGCTGATGATAATGCAGCTGATGATGATGATAATGCTGCTCATGATGATGATAATGCTGCTGCTGATGATCAGGATGTTGCTGCTGATAATGATGATGATAATGCTGCTCATGATGATGATAATGCTGCTGCTGCTGATGATGAGGTACAGGATGTTGCTGCTGATGATAATTCAGCTGATGAAGATGATGCTGCTGCTGATGATGATAATAATGATGTTTCATATGATGATGATAATGATGCTACTACAGCCGTTGCTGCTGATGGTGAGACTGCTTCTGTTGCCGATGAGGATTAATCTATAAGCTGGTGCTGCTGATGATGATGCTGCTGCTGCTGATGATGATAACAAACGACGAATATTCAAACGTTCATGAAACACACCGCACAGATAGACACAAAGACAAAGATCTCCCGTATAGGCTGTTGGGGCAAGTGATGTTAGCGAACAACCAATGAAGGACACGCGGCCGACTTTGTCTCTCCCTAGCGCTGATGCTCTATGAGCTGGACAACTATAAACTATTTTATTTTACCAGCTCGACACCACTGAGCAGTGTAGCTCTTCTTTTTCAGAAGCGACCCTGGCAGTCACAGATGATAGCGCAACGAAGTGGCTTATCGCGTGGCCATTTCTATACTCACTCGGTTCTTTCGGTAAAGTCACGTATGTAGATATAAAATAACATTTAAATAAATCACAAATTAAATTAAAATAGGGCATTTCTAGCAGCCAAACACTCTAAGCACGTGATGTTGATTGTAAATGAGGGAGGGGAAAACCGGAGGACACGGGGAGAGACACCGCAAACTGCAAATATACAACAGCAGGCGTCAGGGTCGGGTGATCGAACCCACGACCTCCTGTATACGAGGCGAGGAAGTTAACATCTCCTAGCCACCGTGATGATGATGATGAGAGAGAGACGCAAACTCCAAATATACAGCAGGTGTCTTGGTCGAGATCGAACCCACGACCTCCTGCACACCAGGCGAGGTAGTTAACATCTCATAGCCACCGTGGCGCCCCTCTACCTAGCGGGGTAGGGGTGGTGGGGGTGGAGTACGGTGGGGGGGGGGGTGAAGCCCGGGGTCAGCTCAGACATTCACCACTGACGGTAGCCGTGAGCGGTAGTTGTGTCGGGGGGGGGGGGTGCAGGTCCCCGGGGTCGCTGGGGTTGGCGTCGGCATGAAGCGCCCGAGACCCGGAGCGGTGGGGGGGTGGGGAGTGAATGGGAGTTCAGGGTGTGTGGGTGGTGGGGGGAGTGAATGGGAGTTCAGGGTGAGTGGGTGGTGGTGGTGGGGGGGGGAGTTCAGGGTGGTGGTGGTGGGGGGGGTGAGTGAATGGGAGTTCAGGGTGGGAGGGTGGGTGGTGGTGGGGGAGTTCAGGGTGGGTGGGTGGTGGTGGGGGGGAGAGTGAATGGGAGTTCAGGGTGGGAGGGTGGTGGGGGGAGTGAATGGGAGTTCAGGGTGGGTGGGTGGTGGTGGTGGGGAGTGAATGGGAGTTCAGGGTGGTGGTGGTGGTGGTGGTGGGAGTGAATGGGAGTTCAGGGTGGTGGTGGTGGTGGGAGTAAATGGGAGTTCAGGATGGTGGTGGTGGGGGGGGAGTGAATGGGAGTTCAGGGTGGTGGTGGTGGTGGGGGGGAGTGAATGGGAGTTCAGGGTGGGGTGGTGGTGGTGGTGGTGGTGGTGGGGGGGAGTTCAGGGAGGGTGGGTGGTGGGGGGAGTTCAGGGTGGGTGGTGGTGGTGGTGGGGGGGGGGGGAGAGTGAATGGGAGTTCAGGGTGGTGGTGGTGGGGGAGTGAATGGGAGTTCAGGGTGGTGGTGGTGGTGGGGGGAGTGAATGGGAGATCAGGGTGGGTGGTGGTGGTGGTGGTGGGGGGAGTTCAGGGAGGGTGGGGGTAGTGGGGGGAGTTCAGGGTGGTGGTGGTGGTGGTGGGGGGGGGGGAGTGAATGGGAGTTCAGGGTGGTGGTGGTGGTGGGGGGAGTGAATGGGAGTTCAGGGTGGTGGTGGTGGTGGGGGAGTGAATGGGAGTTCAGGGTGGGTGGTGGTGGTGGTGGTGGGGGGAGTTCAGGGGAGGGTGGGTGGTGGGGGGAGTGGGGGGAGTTCAGGGTGGTGGTGTGGTGGTGGTGGGGGGGAGTTCAGGGTGGGTGGTGGTGGTGGTGGTGGGGGGAGAGTGAATGGGAGTTCAGGGTGGGGTGGTGGTGGTGGTGGTGGGGGGAGAGTTCAGGGAGGGTGGGTGGTGGGGGAGTGGGGGGAGTTCAGGGTGGTGGTGGTGGTGGTGGGGGGGGGAGTTCAGGGTGGGTGGTGGTGGTGGTGGGGGGAGTGAATGGAGTTCAGGGTGGGTGGTGGTAGTGGTGGTGGGGGAGTTCAGGGAGGGTGGGTGGTGGGGGGAGTAGGGGGAGTTCAGGGTGGTGGTGGTGGTGGTGGGGGGGGAGTTCAGGGTGGGTGGTGGTGGTGGTGGTGGTGGGAGAGTGAATGGGAGTTCAGGGGTGGGTGGTGGTGGTGGGGGGAGTTCAGGGAGGGTGGGTGGTGGGGGAGTGGGGGGAGTTCAGGGTGGTGGTGGTGGTGGTGGGGGGGGGGGGAGTTCAGGGTGGGGTGGGTGGTGGTGGTGGTGGGGGGAGAGTGAATGGGAGTTCAGGGTGGGTGGTGGTGGTGGTGGTGGTGGGGGAGTTCAGGGAGGGTGGGTGGTGGGGGGAGTTCAGGGTGGTGGTGGTGGTGGTGGGGGAGTTCAGGGAGGGTGGGTGGTGGGAGGGAGTGGGGGGAGTTCAGGGTGGTGGTGGTGGTGGTGGGGGGGAAAATTCAGGGTGGGTGGTGGTGGTGGTGGGTGGAGAGTGAATGGGAGTTCAGGGTGGGTGGTGGTGGTGGTGGTGGTGGGGGGAGTTCAGGGAGGGTGGGTGGTGGGGGGAGTGGGGGGAGTTCAGGGTGGTGGTGGTGGTGGTGGGGGGGGGAGTTCAGGGTGGGAGGTGGTGGTGGTGGTGGGGGGAGAGTGAATGGGAGTTCAGGGTGGGTGGTGGTGTGGTGGTGGGGGAAGTTCAGGGAAGGTGGGTGGTGGGGGGAGTGGGGGGAGTTCAGGGTGGTGGTGGTGGAGGTGGGGGGGGGAGTTCAGGGTGGGTGGTGGTGGTGGTGGTGGGGGGAGAGTGAATGGGAGTTCAGGGTGGGTGGTGGTGGTGGTGGTGGTGGGGGGAGTTCAGGGAGGGTGGGTGGTGGGGGGAGTGGGGGAGTTCAGGGTGGTGGTGGTTGTGGTGGGGGGGGGGAGTTCAGGGTGGGTGGTGGTGGTGGTGGTGGGGGGAGAGTGAATGGGAATTCAGGGTGGGTGGTGGTGGTGGTGGGGGAGTTCAGGGTGGTGGTGGTGGTGGTGGGGGGGGGAGCTCAGGGTGGGTGGTGGTGGTGGTGGTGGGGGGAGAGTGAATGGGAGTTCAGGGTGGGTGGTGGTGGTGGGGGGGGGAGTTCAGGGTGGGTGGTGGTGGTGGTGGTGGGGGGAGAGTGAATGGGAGTTCAGGGTGGGTGGTGGTGGTGGTGGTGGGGGGTTCAGGGAGGGTGGGTGGTGGGGGGAGTGGGGGGAGTTCAGGGTGGTGGTGGTGGGGGGGGGGAGTTCAGGGTGGGTGGTGGTGGTGGTGGGGGGGGGAGAGTGAATGGGAGTTCAGGGTGGGTGGTGGTGGTGGTGGTGGTGGGGGGAGTACAGGGAGGGTGGGTGGTGGGGGGAGTGGTGGAGTTCAGGGTGGGTGGTGGGTGGTGGTGGTTGGGGGAGAGTGAATGGGAGTTCAGGGTGGGTGGTGGGGGGAGTGGGGGGAGTTCAGGGTGGTGGTGGTGGTGGTGGGGGGAGTTCAGGGAGGGTGGGTGGTGGGGGGAGTGGGGGAGTTCAGGGTGGTGGTGGTGGTGGGGGGGGGAGTTCAGGGTGGGTGGTGGAGGTGGTGGTGGGGGGAGAGTGAATGGGAGTTCAGGGTGGGTGGTGGTGGTGGTGGTGGGGGGAGTTCAGGGAGGGTGGGTGGTGGGGGGAGTGGGGGAGTTCAGGGTGGTGGTGGTGGTGGGGGGGGGGAGTTCAGGGTGGGTGGTGGTGGTGGTGGTGGGGGGAGAGTGAATGGGAGTTCAGGATGGGTGGTGGTGGTGGGGGGAGTTCAGGGAGGGTGGGTGGTGGGGGGAGTGGAGGGGAGTTCAGGGTGGTGGTGGTGGTGGGGGGGGGAGTTCAGGGTGGGTGGTGGTGGTGGTGGTGGGGGAGAGTGAATGGGAGTTCAGGTGGGTGGTGTGGTGGGGGAGTTCAGGGAGGGTGGGTGGTGGGGGGAGTGGGGGGAGTTCAGGGTGGTGGTGGTGGTGGTGGGGGGGGGGAGTTCAGGGTGGGTGGTGGTGGTGGTTGTGGGGGAGAGTGAATGGGAGTTCAAGGTGGGTGGTGTGGTGGTGGGGGGAGTTCAGGGAGGGTGGTGGTGGGGGGAGTGGGGGGAGTTCAGGGTGGTGGTGGTGTGGTGGGGGGAGTTCAGAGTGGGTGGTGGGGGGGGGAATGGGGGAGAGTGAATGGAGTTCAGGGTGGGTGGTGGTGGTGGTGGTGGTGGGGGAGTTCAGGGAGGGTGGTGGGGGGAGTGGGGGGAGTTCAGGGTGGGTTGTGGTGGTGGTGGTGGGGGGAGAGTGAATGGGAGTTCAGGGTGGGTGGTGGGGGGAGTGGGGGGAGTTCAGGGTGGTGGTGGTGGTGGGGGGGGGGGTTCAGGGTGGGTGGTGGTGGTGGTGTGGGGGGAGAGTGAATGGGAGTTCAGGGTGGGTGGTGGTGGTGGTGGGGGGGGGAGTTCAGAGTGGGTGGTGGTGGGGGGAGTGGGGGGAGAGTGAATGGGAGTTCAGGGTGGGTGGTGGTGGTGGTGGTGGTGGGGGGAGTTCAGGGAGGGTGGGTGGTGGTGGTGGGGGGGGGAGTTCAGGGTGGGTGGTGGTGGTGGTGGTGGGGGAGAGTGAATGGGAGTTCAGGGTGGGTGGTGGGGGGAGTGGGGGGAGTTCAGGGTGGTGGTGGTGGTGGGGGGGGGAGTTCAGGGTGGGTGGTGGTGGTGGTGGTGGGGGGAGAGTGAATGGGAGTTCAGGGTGGGTGGTGGTGGTGGTGGTGGGGGGAGTTCAGGGAGGGTGGGTGGTGGGGGAGTGGAGGGAGTTCAGGGTGGTGGTGGTGGTGGTGGGGGGGGGAGTTCAGGGTGGGTGGTGGTGGTGGGGGGGAGAGTGAATGGAGTTCAGGGTGGGTGGTGGTGGTGGTGGTGGGGGGAGTTCAGGGAGGGTGGGTGGTGGGGGGAGTGGGGGAAGTTCAGGGTGGTGGTGGTGGGGGGGGGGAGTTCAGGGTGGGTGGTGGTGGTGGTGGGGGGGGCAGAGTGAATGGGAGTTCAGGGTGGATGGTGGTGGTGGTGGGGGGAGGTTCAGGGAGGGTGGGTGGTGGGGGGAGTGGGGGGAGTTCAGGGTGGTGGTGGTGGTGGGGGGGGGAGTTCAGGGTGGGTGGTGGAGGTGGTGGTGGGGGGAGAGTGAATGGGAGTTCAGGGTGGGTGGTGGTGGTGGTGGTGGGGCGAGTTCAGGGAGGGTGGGTGGTGGGGGGAGTGGGGGGAGTTCAGGGTGGTGGTGGTGGTGGTGGGGGGGGGAGTTCAGGGTGGGTGGTGGTGGTGGTGGGGGGAGTGAATGGGAGTTCAGGGTGGGTGGTGGTAGTGGTGGTGGGGGGAGTTCAGGGAGGGTGGGTGGTGGGGGGAGTGGGGGGAGTTCAGGGTGGTGGTGGTGGTGGTGGGGGGGGAGTTCAGGGTGGGTGGTGGTGGTGGTGGTGGGAGAGTGAATGGAGTTCAGGGTGGGTGGTGGTGGTGGGGGAGTCAGGGAGGGTGGGTGGTGGGGGAGTGGGGGGAGTTCAGGGTGGTGGTGGTGGTGGTGGGGGGGGGGGAGTTCAGGGTGGGTGGTGGTGGTGGTGGTGGGGGGAGAGTGAATGGGAGTTCAGGGTGGGTGGTGGTGGTGGTGTGGTGGGGGGAGTTCAGGGAGGGTGGGTTGGTGGGGGGAGTTCAGGGTGGTGGTGGTGGTGGTGGGGGGGGAGTTCAGGGTGGGTGGTGGTGGGGGGAGAGTAAATGGGAGTTCAGGGTGGGTGGTGGTGGGTGGTGGTGGGGGGAGTTCAGGGAGGGTGGGTGGTGGGAGGAGTGGGGGGAGTTCAGGGTGGTGGTGGTGGTGGTGGGGGGGGGAATTCAGGGTGGGTGGTGGTGGTGGTGGGTGGAGAGTGAATGGAGTTCAGGTGGGTGGTGGTGGTGGTGGTGGGGGGAGTTCAGGGAGGGTGGGTGGTGGGGGGAGTGGGGGGAGTTCAGGGTGGTGGTGGTGGTGGTGGGGGGGGAGTTCAGGGTGGGTGGTGGTGGTGGTGGGTGGGGGGAGAGTGAATGGGAGTTCAGGGTGGTGGTGGTGGTGGTGGGGGAAGTTCAGGGAGGGTGGGTGGTGGGGGGAGTGGGGGAGTTCAGGGTGGTGGTGGTGGAGGTGGGGGGGGAGTTCAGGGTGGGTGGTGGTGGTGGTGGTGGGGGGGAGAGTGAATGGGAGTTCAGGGTGGGTGGTGGTGGTGGTGGTGGAGGGAGTTCAGGGAGGGTGGGTGGTGGGGGGAGTGGGGGGAGTTCAGGGTGGTGGTTGTGGTGGTGTGGGGGGAGTTCAGGGTGGGTGGTGTGTGGTGGTGGGGGGGAGAGTGAATGGGAGTTCAGGGTGGGTGGTGGTGGTGGTGGGGGAGTTCAGGGTGGTGGTGGTGGTGGTGGGGGGGGGGAGAGTGAATGGGAGTTCAGGGTGGGTGGTGGGGGGAGTGGGGGGAGTTCAGGGTGGTGGTGGTGGTGGTGGGGGGGGGAGTTCAGGGTGGGTGGTGGTGGTGGTGGTGGGGGGAGAGTGAATGGGAGTTCAGGGTGGGTGGTGGTGGTGGTGGTGGGGGGAGTTCAGGGAGGGTGGGGTGGTGGGGGGAGTGGGGGGAGTTCAGGGTGGTGGTGGTGGGGGGGGGGAGTTCAGGGTGGGTGGTGGTGGTGGTGGGGGGGGGAAAGTGAATGGGAGTTCAGGGTGGGTGGTGGTGGTGGTGGGGGGAGTTCAGGGAGGGTGGGTGGTGGGGGGAGTGGGGGGAGTTCAGGGTGGTGGTGGTGGTGGGGGGGGGGAGTTCAGGGTGGGTGGTGGAGGTGGTGGTGGGGGGAGAGTGAATGGAGTTCAGGGTGGTGGTGGTGGTGGTGGTGGGGGGAGTTCAGGGAGGGTGGGTGGTGGGGGGAGTGGGGGGAGTTCAGGGTGGTGGTGGTGGTGGGGGGGGGGAGTTCAGGGTGGGTGGTGGTGGTGGTGGTGGGGGAGAGTGAATGGGAGTTCAGGATGGGTGGTGGTGGTGGTGGGGGAGTTCAGGGAGGGTGGGTGGTGGGGGAGTGGAGGGAGTTCAGGGTGGTGGTGGTGGTGGTGGGGGGGGGAGTTCAGGGTGGGTGGTGGTGGTGGTGGTGGGGGGGAGAGTGAATGGGAGTTCAGGGTGGGTGGTGGTGGTGGGGGGAGTTCAGGGAGGGTGGGTGGTGGGAGAGTGGGGGGAGTTCAGGGTGGTGGTGGTGGTGGTGGGGGGGGGAATTCAGGGTGGGTGGTGGTGGTGGTGGGTGGAGAGTGAATGGGAGTTCAGGGTGGGTGGTGGTGGTGGTGGTGGGGGGAGTTCAGGGAGGGTGGGTGGTGGGGGGAGTGGGGGGAGTTCAGGGTGGTGGTGGTGGTGGTGGGGGGGGAGTTCAGGTGGGTGGTGGTGGTGGTGGTGGGGAGAGTGAATGGGAGTTCAGGGTGGTGGTGGTGGTGGTGGGGAAGTTCAGGGAGGGTGGGTGGTGGGGGGAGTGGGGGGAGTTCAGGGTGGTGGTGGTGGAGGTGGGGGGGGAGTTCAGGGTGGGTGGTGGTGGTGGTGGTGGGGGGAGAGTGAATGGGAGTTCAGGGTGGGTGGTGGTGGTGGTGGTGGTGGTGGTGGAGGGAGTTCAGGGAGGGTGGGTGGTGGGGGGAGTGGGGGGAGTTCAGGGTGGTGGTGGTTGTGGTGGTGGGGAGGG